>NC_056749.1:121865191-121942691 GCF_019279795.1 Protopterus annectens
CCTCCCCTCCCCCTTCTGGGCTCTGCGTCAGAGACCTCACTTCTGCCACCAGGCCAGCCGGTCCCTCAGGGCCCCCAGTCTCTTCCATTTGTGGAAGCCCAAATTTCTTTGGACACCTTCCTGGAACACCCCACAGAGGAGACCCCCCTTGGAAGAAAAGGTGCAAAAGGAGAGACCTAGATTCCCCAAAAGAATCTCTCACGACAGACACTTTGATGAAGGAGAGGGGTTCCCTAGATCTCCACGCGATGTCTCCTTTGGAGACATTGTGAAAATCCTTTGTCAGAGCGGTGTCTGGTCGGCCCCAAACCCCATCCTGGGTGAGGAGCTGCTCCTGGTGGCCTTTGGAGGCTGGCCCATCTACACCATGGGTGCCACCCCCCCAGTGGACCTGGTGTCTGCAAAGACATGGAAGGAACCAGATGCTGTAGAGCTGATCCCTAAAAGAGCTGACAAAATTATTAGTGCCCACGCTCATCTCATCCCCCACAAGGGGAGATAACATTCTGGATTTGGTTGTCACCAGCATGGGTGACCACTGCATCACTCCCATAGTATGTTCTTCCCTGGTGAGATCAGATCATCAGTCTGTCTCATTCGAATTTTCTATCCCATTCAACTCCCAAAGCTGTAGACAGGCTAAAAAAAAACTTCTCAAAAGCTGACGACAACCTCCTAAGGGAGGGTGTCAGTAGCTTCACACCACTGCCCCCCTCAGAGTATCCAAAGAACTATGCTGAACAGTACGCCAGTCCAGTACACACGCACCTGTACAACTGCATGAACTCAGCCATACCAACAGAACTAAAACCTGCTCCTCAAGGAAACACAAACCTGTCTGGTGGGCATCTGTATCAACAGGCTTTACAACAGAAGAAAGAAACTGTTGTCCAAGGGCAGAAACTAACAAATTCCAAATTGGAAAAACTCCCTCTTCAGCCTCAACAAGCAAATTAGATCACTACTAAAACCTCCAAAGCCTGTTATGACTTGAAACTGGCCTTTAGAACAAAGTGAAACCACAATCCCTTCTTCAGCTACATCAGGAACTTCCATGGCAAATCCCAGGTTTGTTCTGAATTAGTACTTAACTGTACCACTTACACTGATCCTGTTAACTTAGCCAACCTCCTACCTGATAGGTTCAGCACAAACGTCACCCCCCTATCCCGCCTCAAAGGCCCATTCAGCATCCCTGATACTTGTCCTGCACGTCACATGCCCGTAGAGCATGTTAAAGGCCCTATCCAAGGCAAAGAACACAACTTCCATGGGACCTGATAGTATCCTAAGCTCTGTTCTGCACCATCTCCAGCAAGAACTAGCTTTGTCATTGAGCACCATATTCAACCACAGCCAATTACAGGCTTCATTCCAACAGAGTGGAGAACTGCCATTGTCATCCCCTTGCACAAAGGTGGTGCTACTACTGACCCAGAAAATTATCACCCCATGAGCCTGACAAGTCTGATCACTAAAGCCATGGAGCATATTATTATGGATCTCATAAACAAGGGCATAAACAATCTCCAAGCTCTTGACCCCACCCAATTTGGATTTGTCAAGGCCAGATCTTGCCTGTTGAACCTGGTTAACTACTTTGAGACTGTCACCAAGGCCCTGAATAAGGGAAAGTCAGTACATACAGCTTAATTTGACTTGGCCAAGGCCTTTGACACAATCACCCACTCAGGCATCATTGAAAAGCTAACTCAACTTTTGTTAAATCCCTGTCTTGTCAGGTGGTTGGCTAACTGGCTCACCGATAGGACCCACAAGGTCAAAATAGGCACCACCACTTCTGACAGCAGATCTGTCAGTAATGGTGTTCCCCAGGGATCTGTCCTGGGACCACTGCTGTTTGGCATCTACTTCTTAGAGGTCCAGGCAAAGACAAAAGGCCTATGGCTGACCATGTTTGCAGATAACTGCAAGTTGGGTGCTGTCATTGACTCCGCAGATAATGTTAACATACTGCAAGAGGGTCTCGCAGCAACAAATGACTGGTGCCAAAGTCATGGGCTTAAGTTAAATGCAAAAAAAATTTATCATACCATTCAGCAAAAACATGACCCCTACTGATTATTACATCAACATTAACCCCCTAAGTACACAACCTGTAGTGAGAGGCCTGGGTACTCCGGTTGATAACAATCTCACATTCGACCATCATGTAGTGGCAGTGGTCAGGAAAAACCATTTACTTGGTTCAGCTCATAAGTAAAAGGATTGCATCCAGAAAAAGGAGGTTATTACTGCTCTGCATTCCTCCTTCATTAGGCCTATAATTTAGTATAAAGCCCTGTTTGTTATGTACCTCTCCAAACACCTGTACCAACTGGAAAGGCCAGAGAAATGCCTCACAAGGAGAATCTATGGCCTCCAGCAGCTGTCCTGTGTGGACAGGCTCAAATCATTATCACTGTACTCTGTATCATACATATTGCTCAGAGGTGATCTTTCTGCCCTGCAAGGCAGTATTAGACTTTGCCCTACTAGAGATAACTCCATATCCGTAAATCTAACTCCTCACGCATCACCCGTTCGAAAGGCCTAAATCTAATATACAACATCAACAAAACCTGCTGGAGAGATAGGTTTGTCTCTCAGAGGCTGCCCTGTCTCTGGAATAGACTTCCCATACATGTCAAATGGAGTACCTCACTTACCCTCTTCAGGCGCAACCTTGATGAGTGTATGGGAAACCACAAATTTGTCCTAGGGGTTCCATCTTTATCCCTCATTGACAGGGGCGACAGGTGCTGACTGAGGGTTTTTTTTTTTTTTTTTTTTTGGAATAAACTCTTGGCTAGCCAGTGAGGGCCCCAGGGCCATTAGCCTAGTAACTTCCTATGATCCTACAATAGACCCCACTGGACAAAGGGTTCTATATTAGAACTCCGAACATTTGAAATGCTGAGTGTTCTAATATCGACCCGTTTTAAGCAAAAGCTTAAAATATTGAAGAAACAGGACACCAAATTCTTTCCTAGGGAAAGAATTCGGTTTGTTTCTGTTCCTCCAGTATTTTCAGCACTCTGGTGGAAAGTTACGGGTTGGGTTCAGGTACGTGTGCGATTGTGTGGACATGTGGGTTAGGGCGGGTTAGGTGAGTTAGGGTTAGGGCGCGGGTCAGGTAAGTGTGTGTGTGGACGTGTGGGTTAGGGCGGGTTAGGTGAGTTAGGGTTAGGGCTCTGGTGAGTTGACTGTGCGATAGTGACAGACCTTAGGGTTAGGGTTTGGGTTAAGTTAAGTGGATAGTTAGTGGTGTATGTATAGTTTAGTGTAGGGTTAGGTGTAAGAGCTTAGGTGTATGTGTGTGGATTGCTGTTTGGTGTGTTTGTGTTGTGTGTATGTGTTTTGGAACAGCAATTTTTTTTCCCTAGGAAAAAATTTGCTCTTCCGAATGTTTGATATTTTATATTTTTGATAGCTAGGGTTCAATATTACAACACGCGACATTTTGAATGTTCAGTGTTCTAATATAGACCTGGATAAAGGGCATTCCAGTAGATGCCATGGTGTTTGCAGCAGTCACCAAGTAAGAGCTTACCAAGGAAAGCTCTACTGTCCATCCCCCTAACAGGGAGTCTAGGGCTATGGAAAGATTTGGAAAAAGAGTTTATGCTTCTTCCAGTTTTGCCCTCGGAGCATTGAACTATCTTTCCCACTTTACCAGGCTACAGAGGGACTTGCTTAAGGAACTCTCTGGCTCCAGCCTCGACTCCATGAAGTCAGAGGAGTGAAACTCCTTCTCCTCCTCCTCCTGTATTGCCACTCTGCAGTCCATTTCTAATGCGTCCATGAAGCTCATCTCTCATACAGTTGAGAGTACCTCTAGGTCAGCCTGTTCTGGCATTGCCATTTGGTGTCATGCCTGGATCTGGCTGTGTGACTTTGCAAAACCCTTTAAGGCATCATTTGTCAGTGCCTGCTTTGATGGCGCCTTCCTGTTTGGACTGACAGTACGAGATGCACACTGCGTCATCAAGGAGGACTGAAAGATCCTGTCTGCTATTGGGATCTGCTTTTTTTACCCCGCAAAGGTCCTTTTCCAGTAACCAGGGTGGTGGAAAGAAGTTGTGATTCAGGAAGTCCCAGGGTCCTTTTCAGGACGCTCAGGGAGATTTTTTTCCCCCAGGGGCAGAGGGGAGATTAATTTGAGTGGTAGAAGCCACTCACATGGCAGAGGAGGTCTTGCAAAATCAAGGATCTTGAGATCCTCCTTTGGAGAGACCCTTGCAGCAACCCTGAAGGGTTGTCCAGCAGTTCCATTCTGGAGGCAGTCTGGGGACATTGTTCCTTAAATGTAGAAGCCTGGTTAGCCATCACAAATGACTGATGGGTGCAAGGAATCATATTCAGAGGTTACTGCTTTCCCTTTTTAGACCCCCCCCAAACCAAAACAAACCCTTCCTGATGTACCACCCAATCAGATGGAGGCATCAACTTTAGAAATCACAAAGTTGCTTCAAAAAGAGTCATCCTGGAGGTCTCTCCAGACCAGCATGGATCAGGAATCTACTCTCTCTCCTTTTTAGTTCCAGAGAAAACAGGGAACCTCTGGCCCACACTGAATATAACTTTTCTGAATAAATCGGTGAAACACATGAAGTTCAGGATGGTCACGGTTCAGTCCATCCTTCCTTTTTTACAGATGGACGACTGGATGTGCTTGATAGACCTGAAGGATGTATACTGTCAAATCAAAATGGACAGGTGGTCCAGAAAGTACCTCCATTTCAAGCAGGGAGCTAGCCACTAACAATTCCAAGCACTTCCATTTGGTCTCAGTACAGCCTCCGGTGTGTTCAGATGCTTGACAGTAGTTGCAGCTCATCTCAGACTGCAAGGATTCCACGTTTCCTTATCTAGATGACTGGCTCCTAGCTGCACCAACCAGGCATCTACTGGTTCTGGCCAGAGACTTTCTTTTGCATTTAGCCCATCCATGGTGATCCCTATAAATCTTTAGAAGTCGCAATTATAACCAGTATAAACCATAGATTTTATAGGAGCTCGTTTTGGACACAGACAGAACCCTGGCCTATCTCACACCAGACAAGATTCATTGTTAAGGATGGACATCAAGCAAATGCCAGCTATTCCTGTCCCTTCAGCAAATCTTGTCCTCGTGGCTTTGGGCTGTATAGCCACAACAGTAACAGTACTGCTGACAGCTCGTTTACACATGAGAATTTTTCGCTGGACATTCATTTCAGTGGTCCCCTCCTGCACCAACCTCTGAACCATCCTGTAAGAGTGTCACAGGTGTGCAGAAATTCCCTGTTGTGGTGGCTTCATGCCCCAGAAGTTGCACAAGGTCAACCGTTTGTTCTCCCCTCTCCCATTGCCACACTGACTGCAGATCCCTCTGAGCTTGGGTGGGGCATTACCTGAGATGGACAGTTCAGTCTCGTGGACTCTCCAGACCACCAACCTGCATATCAACATTCTAGAGATGAGGGTGGTGCTTCTAGTGTTGCAAGCACTCAGTTCCCTTCTTTCTCTAGGGACAATTGTGATTTAGACCGACATTATGTCAGTTGTGTGGTACATCAAGACACAAGGTGGGACCAGGTTTTCCCCCTATGTTGAGAAGCAATGAGAGTGTGGCAGTGGGCTCTCTACCAACTGCTTTCTAACCCTAATGCACATTTTGGGGGAGCACAACATACTGGCGGACAGGCTCAGCACAGTTTTATTAATGGCCTACGTGTGGTCTATAAATCAGTCAGCGGCAAACAGGAATTTCCTAAAATAGGGTCAACCTTGCTGTGACCTCTTTACTTCTCTCTCAACAACAAATTCAGCAGGCACTTTGCCCTGATCCCTCTACAGGGACAATCACCAAGAGATGCTCTAGTCCATGCTTGGCCCCCTTGGTCTACTTTATGCAGTCCCACCTGTTCTGCTGATCCCCAGATTTCTTCAGAAAGCAAACAGGTTTAAGTGCGAAGTGATCCTCTTTGCTCCCTTCTGGCCTTGACAAATCTGGTTCACCTTCCTGTTGTCTTATCTGGTTTGCCTGCCATGGACACCGGAACCTTTTCCAGATCTCCTCTCTCACCCCTCAGGGCAACTCCATCCTGATCTCCACAATTTGAAATTAACTGCATGGTTTCTCCAATTCTGATGATGGCTAGACCTTGCAGGCTTTCTTTCCCAGTTCAGAAGATTTTAATTTCTTTTTATAAGACCTCTACAAGGAAAATTTATAAAAGTAAGTATAAATGTATTTCTGCATGGGCGCAACAGCACCACACTGACCTGCTCATGGCATTCGTTCTAGCTGGTCCGTTTCATTCTGGGGCCAGTTTTTCTACACAAAGTTCAGTTGGCAGCCATGTCTGATTTCCATATTGGAGAACATTCTGGGTCCTTAGCTTCTTCTAGACTATGCAAAGCTTTTCTTGGCGGTACATTTCTACTTCATCCGCCTATCAAAGACCCTGTCCTCCATGGGACTTTACTATGGTTCTCCAAGCATTGGTCTTACCCCCTTTGGAACTGGCTGCAAAGGTAGATTTAAAATTTGTTTCCTGGAAAACAGCCCTTTTAGTGGCCATTCCTTCTGTCAAAAGAGTATCTGAGCTTCAAGCCTCATCTTTCAAATCTCCCAAGCTTATCTTTCATAAAAATAGAGTTACCCTATGCACTAATCCTGCTTTCTTACCCAAGGTTGCTACAGAAAATACTATTAATCCATCAACCTTCGTGTTCTTCCCAAATTTTCAGAATAAGGGAGAGAATATATGCTGCACCTCTTAGACGTTCATAGACAATTGCGCTTCTACCTGGATAGAATCAAATATCTGATGATGTTAATCTTCATTCCATTCATCACTGATGGCTTTGGTTCTGAGCCCTCGGAACCGAATCAGCCTTATACCAAAGTTTGCGCCAGCCGAAAACTCTCGAGCTAAGAATTCACCCATAATCCCCTTCTCCCTTTTACCTCAGATTTTGTTTGCCTTGTTGCTGTAAAGCCCCATTCAAGCCAGCTCTCAGCTAAGTATGTTTATATTTTTGGAATATTCTGAATTTTTGATATTGCTGTTATCCCTAAAGAGTTTAATTTGTTTTCTACATAGTGTGTTACCTCTTTATCTGTGTATTGCTAAGTTCTACTTCCCCTTTTTCGTGTCTATTACCTGCTGGTAATCTTCGTACTGTCTCTGGTACTCTCTTACTCTCTACCCACTGTGGTATTTCCTGTTTACCATCGTTGGTATCTTTGCCTTTTCTCTATCTCTAGCTAACTATAGTTGTGTGCTTAGTTGTTTTCTCATGTTTTGTTGATTTTGTTGATGTTTAACATGTCTGATAAAAAGGGCACTTCAGGGTTCAAGCAATGCCTGAAGTGTGGGAGAAAAATGCCTAACAGTGACCTCCATGATGACTGTGTTTATTGTTACGGTGTGCCTCACCTCTCGGTGCAACCCCTTGGTTCTTTTGTGCAGGGTTAAGTTCTCGTACCATGAATGAACATAAAAAAATTGATTTTGAAGGGCCTTCTCAAATCGCCCTTCTCAGAGGCTCCCTCCGCGTTGGAGGGTTCATCCCCTCCAAAGAAAGAGAAAAAGAGGTCCCACTCCGTTCCCTCCTCTCCCTCTGGTGAGAAGGAAAGACAGCCAAAACCAAAGATGCCAAAACTTTCTGCACTGGAGCATAAGTCTTCGCCGACGGGTATCGTCTTCCGTACCATCTATTTCCCTAGTTTGAAAGCCAACTCTCTCGGCACTGACAACGTCTATGGCACTGAATGTGCAATACAAAAATATTGAACTGTACACTGATTACGACTCTGAGCCCTTCCACGGCTCCAATAACTCAATCCGACACTGTTACTCCCCTCACTTCGAAAATCGAGATAGTGTTGCCTTTAGACACACAAGCTGAAACCCGATACTCTGTCTGTGGAGCCCTTCTTGGGACAGGCTTATAGTCCCTTCTTAAAGCATCCAGAGTCCCCCTGGGGAATATCCACTAGATCCACTAGGAGCCTCTCTGAACTCGATGTGGTGTGCCTTGCGGACCAGCTTTTGACAGCCAGGGGTATTCCTTCTGACTCTAAATCCCAGTCCCTTCTAGGACTTGGGGTTTTCTGCTTCAGAGACTCCTATCTTATTCTCCTCCGTCGTCCTTGCAGGTTCTGAAGCCCTGGGCACCGTCAACTCTCTCGGCACCCTTGGCTTCGGTGCCGATAGTGGACCTCACTTTGGCTCTGGTGTCGACCCTTTGGCCTTTGGTTCCGCTGGAATCGGGTCTTCCTCAGCCCTGGGATTGGGCTGTGGTTTTCTTGGTTCTGAGTTTGGAGTTGGCCTCTTCTGCAGTGCCATCCATGGCTCCGGGAACCCTGTTAGTACCTATCCAGCTTGAGGCTCCACTCCTGAGAGCGGGCTTAACAGAGCAGGGTGTCACCTCACTTCCAGGCTCCCATCCTTCTTCAGGTGGCCCTGCCTTTCAGGCGATGGAGAGGGCTCTTGCCTCCATGACCAAGCCTTCGGCATCGGAATCCTCATGTCCTTCCCCCTGTGCTAGGAGACCCTATTGCAAAGTGCCCTTTCTTCTGGGTCCTCCTGAGAATCTCCCACTGAGGAATCCCTCACCGAGGTTACAGATTGCGATGAAAGGGAAGGGTCCCCATGATCACCCCCTGATGATGACTCCTTTGGAAACATCCGGGAGGTATTGAAACAGAGGGGCGATTGGAAGCCCAAAAACCCTTCCTTGGAGGAATCAGTTTTCCTGCAGCCCTTTCGTGCTCGACTATCTACCTCCTGGGTGACCCCGCCTGAGGACAAGTTGGTTCAGCTTGTGGTGCAGCACGCCTGGAAGAATCCTGACACGGTTGAAGCAATCCCCAAGAGACCAGACAGGATCCTCTCTCCTCCTTAAGAACTTCCTCATTGGTTCAAAGGTTTACCGGTAGATGCTATGGTGGTGGCAGCCACCAAGAAAGAGCTTGCTGAGAAAAACCATACTGTTCATCGGCCTAACAGGGACTCCCGAGCGGTGGACAGACTGGGGAAGTGAGTTTTTGCTTCATCAACCTTTGCTATTTGGTCTTTGAACTACCTGGCACATTTCACCAGACTCCAGAGAGACCTCATCTTCGAACTTTCTGGTACTCTGTCATTAATGGTATCTGATGAGGTTAATGACAAGGTAGCCTCACAGCTAGTGATCCTGGAATCAATTTATAATTTGTCCATGAGGTTGATTTCACATGCAACCGAAGGAGCGGCTAGAGCTGCGGGTTTAGGCGTAGTTATGAGACATCATGTTTGGATGCACCTGTGTGACTTTGCGGATCCTTTTAAGTCTTCCTTCCTTAATGCTCCAGTTGAAGCATCTTCCCTGTTTGGCCCCAAAGTGAAGGACACATTGGCCAGGTGTGAGCAGGATGGCAAGACTCTGTCTGTGGTTGGTGTGTATTTCTCCACTCCTCAGTGTCCTTTTTCTGGGAGCAAGAGAAGTGGGAAATTGTGGCACAAAAAGTCTCAGGGTTCTTTTCATGACACAAGGTGAGTTTACCCCCAGAGGCAGAGGGGGCAACTCTTCCTGAAGACGCCCCTACAGAGGCAGAGGGGGTCCACGCAATCAGAGTTACAGGGATTCCTTCTCTGCACAGCCCTTTCAGCTCTCCTGAAGAGTGGCCCGATTGCTTTCCTCTGGAAGCAGTCGGGGGATGCCTTACCCTGCATCCCACTGCCTGGCTATCTATTACCACTGACTCTTGGGTGCAGAAGATAATATCCAGAGGTAACCTAATCCCCTTTGACTCCTATCCAAAGCAAATCCCAGATGTCCCACCCAGTCTAAGGGAAGAGGCAGCTCTTCAAATAGAACAGCTGTACTTAAAAAGTCATCCAGAAAGTCACCAGACCAGATAGGATCCAGATTCTACTCAAGGTTCTTTTTGGTGGCAAAAAAGACAGGGGACAGGAATTTTGGACCTCAGTTGACAAGTTAGCCAGAAGAAATTCCGGATGGTCACTGTTCAGTCCATTCTCTTGTTTCTGGAGGAAGGCGATTGGATGTGCTCGATAGACGTTTGAGATGTGTATTATCACATCAAAAATGACAAACGCTCCAGAAGGTTCCTTCGCTTCCAGCTGGGAGCCAATCATTACCAATTCCATGCCCTACCCTTCAGACTGTCTATGGGCCCTGGAGTGTTCACCAAATGTATGACAGCAGTGACAGCTTACTTTAGACTGCAATAATTCTAGGTGTTTCCATATCTGGATAATTGGCTGATTACTGCCCCCAAGCATCTACTGGTAACAGCCTTGCTTTACTCCCTCTCTCTGGCACATCACCTTGGAATATTCATAAACCGGGAAAAGTCCAAACTAATTCTGACCCAGACTCTGGAGTTTGTAGGGGTAATGTTCATTACCTGCTCTTACTTGATTTCTCTCCCAGATCACAGACTTCAAAGATTAAGGATACAGTTCCGAGTGATACTGTGCCACAGATCTGTGCTGGCTCGACAGGTTCTACAGTTGCTAGGGTCGATGGCAGTATCTGTGTCTATAGTACTCCTAGCAAGATATCACATGAGACTCCTACAGTGGCTTCTGTTGACCCAATAGTATCTGAACCATCAACCGTTGTCTTACCAGATTTGTATTACAGATCGGTGCAGACTGGATCTTTCTTGGCGGATGAAGCCAGCCTTTCTGTTCCTCTCAGCCCAGTGCCATTGTGACCACGGATGCTTCTCTGATAGGGTGGGGGAGCCATTATCAGGGAATGACTGTCCAAGGCACATGGTCCGATCTAGAGGCCAATCTGCACATAAATGTTCTGGAATTGAAGGCAATGTTTTCAGCGTTGCAAGCATTTCAAACTGCCCTTCCTTCGGGAACAGTTGCTATCTAATCGGACATGTGAGCAGTTTGGTCCATCAGCAAACGTGGAACCAAGTCCTATCCCTTATGTCAAGAAGCCATGAGAGTGTGGCAGTGGGCGATAGCTTCCATCTGCTTACTGATAGCAGTGCATATCCGTGGATTTCCAACGTGATCGCAGATACGTTGAGCAGGTGCATTCTCCTGCCTCATGAGTGGCCCCTCAACCCCAACTTAGCGGCTGTTGGGGCCAGCCTTGCTGCGACCTCTTTGCCTTCTTGTCCAACCACAAGTGCAGCAACTACTTCGCCCTAATTCCCCCTCAGGGGGAGCCCTTGAGGGATGCACCTATCCACGATTGGCCCACAGGACTTCTTTATGCTTAGCCTCCCATTCCTCTAGTTCTGAAGTAACCCCTCCAATTGAAAAGCAAATTGATCCTCATAGCCCTTTTTTGGCCTCGACAGGTGTGGTTCCCCTTTCTCTGGCCTAATCTCCTTTGCAGTCCGTGGATCTTGGATCCAACTCCAGATCTGCTATCTCACCCTCAAGGGCTAAGCCACCTGAACCTTTGCAACCTCAAGCTCACAGCTTGGCTTCTCAACTTCCAGTGATTGCCAGGTATTATAATCTTTCCTCTCCAGTACGTGATATTATTCTGGCTTCGTGAAAACCATCCACCAGAAAATTTTATGCTGACAAATGGACAAGATTTGCGATTTGGTCTAAACAAAGAGAATTGGATCCCCTTTCTGTTCCCATCTCTGCGATACTCCAGTATCTATCCAAATTTTTTGAGGAGGGCACTGCAGCTTCAACTATTTGTGTCCATTTAGCTGCCATTTTGAATTTTCATAATGGTTTTGGGGATTCCTCTTTAATTTCTTGTCTGAGTAAAACATTTTTGAAAGGAATCTATCATTCGAGACCTCCACTTAAACAGCCCACTGAACCCGAGAGTCTCACACTTATTTTGCAGTCCTTGACACGGTCTCCCTTTGAGCCGGCAGCCACGTGTGATATCAAGTTTCTCTCCTGGATGTCCCTTTTTCTGGCGGCTATTACTTTGGCTAGACATATTTCCGAACTCCAATCTCTGTGTGTCAAGTGTCCTTATCTGATTTTTCATAAGGACAGAGTATCGCTTTGGGCCAATCCTTCCTTCCTGCCCAAAGTAATTTCCGAGTTCTCCATTAATCAGACTATTGATTTGCCTGTGTTCTTCCCTATTTTTTCCAACAAAAAGAGAGAGTATTGTTTACATTTATTGGATGTTCACAGACAATTGAGGTTTTATCTAGACAGAACAAGGGCAATCAAGAAATCTAACCAATTATTTATTTCTTTTGCTGGTCCAAAAATGGGAAAGTCAGTCTCTAAAGTGACTCTATCCAAATGGCTCAGAGACTGTATAACCTTCATTTAATAATCTAGAAAGGAAATCTTTCCCACCAAACATCAAGACTCTCCACCAGATCAGTGGCAACTTTTATGGCGTTCCACTCCAGAGCTTCAGTGGATGACATCTGTGCAGCGGCTACGTGGGCTTCCTCCCATACCTTTATCACTCATTACAAACTGAATCTGGTCTCCAGGAGAAGGGTGTCCTTTGGTTTAATGGTGCTCAGGAATATTCTTCCTTAGGGCCACCCATGGATATAAGGTAGCTAGGTCTCTGTCCCATCAGTGATGAATGGAATGAAGATTAACAACATCAGATAAAGAAGTTATGTCGTAGCATAATGTTCCATCTGTGTTGTTGATCTTCATCCATTCATCATGTCCCACCCTCCTCCTCCTCCCCTCCTAGAGGCTCCTGGGGGATCTTTGGGTCCATTTCCTGGGCTAAGGTTTTTGCTCGGAGGCAGCCTCTGCTTTACTTGCTTAGGGCAAACTCGATCTGAGGTAACAGGGAGATGGGGATTGTGGATAAATTCTTAGCTCAAGTGTTTTTGGCTGGCGAGAGCTATAATATAAGGCCAACTCTGTTCCAAGGGCTTGGAACTGAACCCATCAGTGATGAATGGATGAAGATCAACAACACAGATGGAACGTTATGGTAAGACAAAACTTTTTTTCAGAAAATCTGGACAACTGTTTACGGCTTTCTCAGACTCCAAAAAAGGGAAAGTGGTTGTCAAAAGCTGCCATAGCTAGATGGTTGCAGGATTATATTTCTTACATGTACTCTAATAAGAATGTTCCCTTACCTAGGCAAGTCAAACCTCATTCCACGAGGTCCATAGCTGTCTCTCAGGCTTTTTGGTCTAAGGTCTCATTGGAAGACATTTGTGCAGCTGCTTCATGGGCAAATTCTCACTTTTATCTCTCATTACAAACTTGATATCTCCAGGAATAAGGCTGCCTTTGGCGCTGCAGTGTTCTGGAATATCCTTGCATGAAGGCCACCCAGATCTGTGTAGCTGGGGACTCTGTCCCACAGGTTGATGAAGACTGAACTGACAACATCAGTTAAAAAAGTTATATACTCACCATAATGTTTGTCTTAATCAACCTTCCCTCCCTCCTTCCCCCTTTCCCATCTGAAGGACCTGCTGGATAGTGTGAGGTTTTGAGCTCCTGAGTATCCTTGAAGCTTTCTGTTTTAGAATATGTACTCTTACATCTAAGAGAATTGGCAGCAAACCTCATCTGAGGTATCTGGGGAAGTGAGGTATTATGGATAGGGTAGGAGGTGCTTTAGTTCTGAAGCTTTAGCATGCTAAAAGCCAAGTCAGTTCCGAAGGTGGAACCGTAACCTGCAGGTTAATGAAGACTGAATCAGACAATACAGATGGAATGTTATGACGAGTAGAGTAAACTCTGTTGACTGGCATCCATGGGGATTGGTAGATGCCTGATAACTGTAGATTTGAAGTTGTTCAATCTCGCCATTTATTTTTACACGTGGGTAAGGAGCCGAGCCATCGGCTCTGAGTCGGTCACTTTAATAGCTAAAGATCTCAGAGTAGCTTGAGGCCAGGCCCCTATCACATAATGCTCTCTGTCGTTCACCAGATCTAGTTTGCCGCTGCAACTGATCGCAAGGTCATCAGAGAGCTCGGGCCAGTAGAATTTCTTTATTGAGTTTTTGACAAACGCTATGCTGTAATTCTTTAGATAACTGAAGTATTTTGTAGTATTTTCTAGTTCTTATAACTTTTAGGTGAGTTAGCCTTTAGAATTCTTTAAATTTAAGAGTCGTTTGTGTGTTATAGAGCGGTTGCTCTTAGGCCTCGGACGTTCCTTGGTTACCCCTATCCTTTATACAGTTTTATATATATATATATATATATATATATATATATATATATATATATCTATATAATGTGCTAGAGTTTGATAGGTGTGTTAGTTAAAAATTTACATTTATATCCTTATAGTTGTACAGGGAACTGCTGACGACTTAAGACTATTGAGATATTTATTGTGTGCAGTGTGGTTAGTTCAGTAACCGTGTTCTGTTTAGAGTTACTGTATTTTGTAGTGTAAATTGAAGGTTGTTCAGGGATCTGACAACTACTATAGCGTGCTTGCATACTTTTGTTTGACTATAACATGTCTAATCATAGGAAGAAACAAAAATCTGGTTTCAAGAAGTGTCCAAAATGTGGGCAGAAGATGTCCATTATGGACGACCATGTAAATTGTGTGTATTGTTTGGGGCCTGTTCACCTCCAGGAGGATTGCTCTATCTGCCACACCTTCAGCAGTATGGTTTTATTAGAGAGAAGAAGGAAGCTGGTAGATAGAGGCTTGTTGAAGCCAGATTTTCAATAGACCTTGGACGAGGCTGACCAGACCTGCAAGTCATCGAAGGGGTTGAAGTCTTCGAAGGCATCCTCAGAGCCCAGGTCATCGGTTCCAAGCCTTTCTGTGAAGGTGCGGTCGCCGGCTCCGCAGTCTTCGGAGCCGTGCACCAAGCAGGTGTTTTGGAACCCGTCCCTGGTCTTGGAGCCTGTCTCCGAAACTCTGAAGTCACCCATCCTTCAATCGGTGGCGTCTTTGGTTCCTTCGACTCGTTCATTGAGGACTCTTTCCGATGTGGACGTGGACCGGGTGGTACAGAGGCTTCTGGAGAACCTGGCACTGGCTAAATTGCTATCAGTTTCAACCCAACAGGGTTCAAGGCCTGAGACTGTCCCATTGGCTTGTGACTACTCCTCAGCCGAGCAGGGCCTTCGGAGCCGGTGGAGGAAGATCTGATGGTTGTGGAGCCTTCAGAGCCGAGGCCTGTTCCAGTGCTTTCGGCTCCATCAAGCCTGACTTCTTCGGTTCCATTGGAAGAGTCTCTGAGCAGACACTCTCTCGTCGGTCAAACCGAAGTGTCAGTTCCGACCCTTCCTCCCGGGGCTTCGGTGTGGATAAGCTCAGCTCCGTCCTCTGGTTTAGAGCCCACTGTCTCAGCGCCATGGAAGTTGCAGTCTTCTTTGGAACCGGCGTCTTCCTCGGGTCAGAGCAGTGGTGCCTTCGATGCTATGAGGAGGGTTATGTCGCCTAAGACACGCACATCATCAGGTCCTTCCTCTTCCTCCCGTAAAGTGCCATGTTCTGCCTCCACATTGCAGGTCCCTATGAAGCATCGAGAGGTATCGGAAGGGTTCCCACGGTCCCACTCGGAGGATATCTCCTTTGCAGATATCCTGGAAGTCCTAAAGCAGAAAGGTGACTGGCAGTCCGTTAGCCCTACTGAGGATGAGTTGGTGCTCCTGAAGGCCTTTGAGTCTCAACCTTCCACCTCCTGAGTGACTCCGCCCTTCGACAAGTTGATGGAATTGGTTGCTCAAAGGGCATGGAAGTCTCCTGATTCTATGGAACCAGTCCCTCAGAGGCCCAGCAAATTTATCACCTCCCCCCCAAGTCAAGATGTTCCTCACTAAGAGTCCCCATTGATTCCATGGTGGTGGTGGTGGCCACCAAGAAAGAGCTATCAGCAACCTCTTCCACTGTCCATCCTCCTAAAAGGGATTCTAGGACGATGGACAGATACGGGAAACGCATATTTAGTTCTGCAACCTTTGCCATGCGATCGCTTAATTATTTGACTCATTTTACCCGTCTTCAAAGAGATGTCTTGAAAGAGCTTGGAGATGCTCTGCAGGGTAATACAGATGGAGCTGTCTCTGACAAAGTGACAGCACAACTTAGTACCCTTAACTCCATTGTGAACTCGTCCATGCGGCTCATTTCGTATGCAGGTTTGAGTCAGCCAGCGGATTCAGTGATAGCTCTTCAGAGACCGTCCTGGTTGTGCTTAAGCTCCTTTGCAGAAGCCTTCAAGTCTACCTTTGTCAACACCCCATTCGATGGCTCTTCTCTGTTTGGGCCCAAAGTCAAGGAGACTCCACCCCTACCAGACCATACCCCAAAGGGCAGAAAGGTGGAAAAATGTGTCTCCGAAAGTCCCAAGGAGCTTTCCAGAACACACGTAGTGATCCCCCCTGCAGGGGCAGAGGGGGGGGGGCAATAATGGAAGATGCCACCCCAGCGGCAGAGGGGGTCCACAGAACCAGGGCGACAGGGATCAGTTCCTTGGTAAGCCATGTCAGTGCTCCTGAAAGGAGACCCGACTATCCTGCTCTGGAGGCAGTCGGGGGTCGCTTGACTTTTTATTCAGATGCCTGGCTAGGAATTGCAACAGATTCTTGGGCACAAAGCGTCGTTACCAGAAGGTACATCATCCCATTTCTAGAAAATCCCCCTGTTGGCAAAAACATCCCAGACTTTCCACCTAGTCTCAGGGATCGAGCAGCCACAGAAATCCAGAGGCTGCAGGAAAAGTCATCCAGCCAGTCCCAGCAGACCAGATAGGATCCCGAACTTACTCCAGATTCTTTTTAGTTCCAAAGAAGACAGGGGACTGGAGGCCCATCTTGGATCTCAGCAGACTCAACACATTTGTAAAGAAGAAGTTCCAGATGGTCATGCTTCAGTCTATTCTCCCATTCCTCGGAGTGGGCGATTGGATGTGGTCTGTAGATCTCAAGGATGCGTACTACCACATCAAGATGGTCAGGCCATCCAGAGATTATCTGCGTTTCCTGCTGGGAGCCAGTCATTACCAATTCCGAGCACTGCTCTTTGGACTCGCAACAGCCCCCAGAGTGTTTACCAAATGCATGGCAGTGATTACGGCTCACTTGAGGCGTCTAGGATTCCGAGTGTTTCTGTATCTGGACAACTGGAACACCGCCGCCTCCATGCATCAACTAATTCTGTCCAGGGATCACGCTCTCAATCTCTGCTGTCAGGCATCACTATCAATTTTGAAAAGTCTGCGTTGTCGCCATTGCAGCATATCTCCTTTATCCGAGCAGAACTAGACACTACCACCACCACAATAAGATTGCCCCTGGACAGAATAGCCACTCTTCGAAACCAGGTCTCGGACATTCTGCAGTGAAGAAAGGTACCGGCCTATCAAGTACTGGCACCATGGCAGCTACGCTCATAGCAGTTCCTCTGGGACATATGCACATGAGGATTCTTCAATGGTTACTATTCACCCAGTGGTCATACCAACAACTTCCCATGTCATTTTTTAATCATGATTACGGACTCTTGCAAGAAGGATCTTTGCTGCTGGTTGACCAGCCAACAAGTTACAGTGGGTCAACCATTTGTTCTCCTCTGCCGTCAGCCACAGTGACCATGGACGGTTCTCTGATATGGTGGGGGGGGGGCTTTTTCAAGGAAGAACAGCCCAAGGCACCTGGTCGGAGACAGAGTCACAGTTGCACATCAGTGTTCTGGAGCTGAGAGCGGTGCTTTTAGCGTTGCAGCACTTCCACGACACACTGCCTCTAGGGACTGTTGCCATACAGACAGACAACATGTCAGTAGTCTGATACATCAACAAGCAAGAGGGAACCGAGTCTTACCCCCTGTATCGAGAGGCCTTGAGAATTTGGCAGTGGGCTGTGTCCACCGGGCACTTTCTGATAGCAACGCATATCCTGGGGAAATCCAGCATGATAGCGGACAAATTGAGCAGAGCCATTCTGCTACCACACAAGTGGTCTCACAAAAATGAAGTTGCGGAGAAGATTTTCCACAGATGGAGCCAGCCTTGCTGTGACCTGTTTGCATCACCTATGAATGCCAAATGCAGAAGCTACTTTGCCCTGAATCCCCCACCAGGAGACAGCCCAAGGGATTCGCTTGTATGCCTTTCCACCTATACCCCTGATTTCGAAGTTCTTGCAGAAAGCCAAAACCCTGGGAAGGACTGTAATTCTGGTAGCCCCTCTTTGGCCTCGTCAGATTTGGTTCCCCTTCCTCCGACTCTATCAACTGGAGGAACCTTGGATTTTGGACCCAGTTCCAGACCTACTGACACTTTTGTCAGGGGCCCTCCATCCCTCCTTTCGTTCCCTCAGACTGACAGCTTGGCTGCTCCAATTGCCTACCTAGCCAGGTCACGCGATTTTTCTTTGGAGGTACAGCATATTCTTGTATCTTTGCATAAGGCTTCTACCAGAAAGTTGCAGGCTAGTAAATAGAAGCGATTTGCTTTTTGGGCTTCTCAAAATAACATTGATCCCTATGTTGCCCCATTCGCTAGTATCCTGGATCTCTAAACTTTTTCACGAAGGTGCTGCAGCTGCCACTATTAGAGTCCAGTTGACTGCCTTCTCGAATTTTCACCTCTGAGCTGAAGGCTCTAACTTAATGTCTCACAGATTATGTCGGATCTTCCTTAAGGGCACCATTCATCTTAGGCAGCCTGTTAGACAGCCCTTTACTCCCTGGAATCTAAATGTTGTGCTTTCACGTGTTATTCTTCCCCCTTTGAACCCGCATCATCCTGTCAGTTGAAGTTTCTTTCCTGGAAGACTATTTTCTTGGTGGCCATTACTTCAGCACACAGGGTATCTGAGCTTCCAGCCCTTTCTGTCAAACCACCGTATTTGGTGTTCCATCCAGACAGGGTATCACTGAGGAATAATCCTTCATTCTTGCCAAAAGTGTGTTCTGAGACCAATCTGAACCAAACTATTGAACTTCCAACCTTTTTTAGTAATCATTCTAATCAGTTGGAATACATGTTACATAAACTTGAAGTCCACAGACAATTGAGATTCTGTTTGGGCAGGACAAAGGAATTTAGAAGATCTGACCAACTCTTTGTATCTTATGCGGATGCCAAGAAAGTATTACCAGTTTCTAAAGTTACCCTTTCCAAGTGGTTAACTGACTGCATCAAACTTATCTACTCTTCAGCGAACCAAACATTAGAGCATGGTGTGAAGGCCCATTCAACTAGAGCCACCTTCACGCCTTTGGCTTATACGGCTTGTTTACCTTTGGGCACTATATGTGCAGCTGCCACTTGGTGTAAGCCTCATGCCTTTATCGCTCATTACAAAGTGGACAGGGCCTCCAGAGACAGAGCTTCCTTTGGTTCCACTGTCCTCAGGAATATACTCCCTTGAGCCACCCAGGTTTAGGGTGCTTGGGACGCTAGCCATGTGTAAGAATAAACGGCGAGATTAAACAACTTCACATAAAGAAGTTATGTACTTACCCATAAAGTTCCATGTGAGTTGTTCATCTCCTTTATTCTTACATTCCCACCCACCTTCCCCCCCAGGGTCTCGAAGAATGAGTAAACTTGGGGTCTGGTAGTCTTGTTTTGGGTTTTCTTACTCAGGCTGGAGTATTTAGTGAGTTATGCTTGCTCATGCTGAGTTCAGCAAACTAGATCTGGGGTAGGACAGAGAGCATCATGGAATAGGGGCCTGGCCTCGAGCTACTCTGAGATCTTTAGCTAGTAAAGCGGCTGTCTCGAAGCCGATGGCTTGGCTCCGTACCCATGTGTAAGAATAAAGGTGAGATGAACAACTCACATGGAACGTTATGGTAAGTACATAACTTTTTTCTGGTTGCTTGAGAGTTACTATTAAAAATAGGCCTGACTAATACTGTACCCGGTACCATTTGTTCGGTTTGACTTATTCTCAGGCTGGGGGGAGAGGGAATTTATTCTTGTCTTCCTTGTTAAAACTCTAAAAACGTAAGGTATGTTTCTGCGGGAGGAAAACAGAAAGTACAACACATGAAAATTGTACTGTACTACTTTGATATTTTTTGCCGGTTGCTTGAGCATCCCAGTTGGTTGAGGTTTGGTTAACTAAGAGTTTACTGTGCATAACATTTTATAACACATTACAAAACAGTAAAGTGATTTTTTTTTACTTAGTTTCTCCTTTATTATTCTTCTAAATGTTAGAAGTGATGATGATAAAAAATATACTTTACACTCCACAACTAGTTTAAAGCAGTCCACATCTTCCAGTTTTTTCCACCTCCTTTCCTCCACTTCTTATAGAGAGAGTTTTCATGTCCAAATTAAATATTATAGAAATATCTACTTACAGTTTGCCTGTATATTTTCTTTCAGTTTCTTGTTGTTCATAAGTATTCTTTAATATGTTTTCCGTGAGGTTTGTCCATCCTTTTTTACCAGCGATACTTTATGGATTTAAGAGAAAAGCACCTTTTTTTTCTTCATGGATTATTTCCATGAAGCAATCCCACCACTGAGTGGAAGTTTATCTCTTTGTTGATTCTGCCAGCTGACAATTAGTCTTTAGATGCTATACATGCAATATAATTGTTTCCTGCTGTATTGAAGTTTGAGTAATAGGCTTCCAGAGAAAAAAATGATCCTCAATCTTTATCTTGTGTAGTCTTTGTGTCTTATCACAAAGGGAGTTTTTTTTTTGAGTCTTGTCATGGTTCTGTTATATGTGGAAAAACCCTCTGGCAGTATATCCGTGTAACTATGTCTTCATAGTTAGTCTACCTTCTGGGATTGATGTTCAGATTGTCCTTTTTAAAAAAAAAAAAGTCTTAACATCACTTATTGCATTCTGGCATGATTATGTATTCAGTTATAAAAGATAATAAACCATTACAACATTTTTTTCTTTGTACACATTTTGCATATACGAGTTTTGTCTTAAGAATTTCTCAGTTTAATATTACATATGTAGCTGAAGTCCTACCTTCCCTGAAATATCACATCTCGTGAATGTTGTTTTGTATGTATTGTTCCCACAGCTTCCATTTATTTCAGTGTAGTTTACTCCTTCCTTTTCTAAAGCTTCCACCTCCAGTTCAGCAGTTTTGTTAGAGCTGGTTTTGCTTTAGCTTTCCATTTCCTAGTAATTGCCTTTTTGGCAGTCAACAGCGTTCAACTTTGTAGGCCCTTACAATGTATAGTCAATTTAAATTCTGTATCCCAGCTGAAAAGACGCATTTCCCTAGTTAAAATAATTTGCTCCCCTCACATTTCTGACAGAGTTACCCCATAGGGAATTTCTAAAAATCGATCAACTCATTACAGATGGTCAGATAGTTTTTTATACAGTTGCTGTGGAAACCATTATCTCTATCAGAACTGTATTTTCCTGTGTTAAATTTCTTGTCTTGGAAACTTTTTAACAGTAAGACATACAGGGAAGTGTGCCTTTTTAGAAATCCTCCATTTTTATGTATTTATAGCAGCAGATGTATCTTGTTTCTATTCAAACTGTTGTTGGTATTAGAAATTTTACCATCAATGGTCAAATGATACAAACTTATTTCAGTTCAATGAATGAAAGTTTCATTTGAATGAATTTTTACTAAACAAATACATTGACAGCCCCATCCATTCAAAAATAAACAAAAGACAAACTGTTTTTACGGGGGTAAGCCCTGCACCCCTCGTATCTCTAACTGTAAATATGCTGACTCTGAGATCACACAGTAGGAAAAACGAAAAACCTCTTTGACCACACTAGTTGCTACTCATACTGAAACACACATGTATTGCTTCTGATGAAACGTGAATCGATGAAATATAAAGCTAGTTCTTTTTTTGATAAAAGCACACATTTGATGAACTGCATGCAGCCATATCCTTTACTTGGATGTTGAGCTCAGAAAATTTTACAGTTGATGATCCGCTGATTCATTGTATACTGTTTTGATTCTAGTAATTTGAATGCTAAATTCTTTTCTGGAGGTAGAACAAAATAACCTTGTAGTGAGTAATAGTACTTTAATAACGTTTACCGGACCCTCTCCTTGTTAGGGATATTATGACATGGGTCAGGAGGGAGGAATGATGCAGTGTTTTGTTTAGAGGCATTACTTGTAGTGGATCCGTGGTATACCACCTACGTGCAAGATATCTGATTTTTGATTCTGTTCAAGTTATTTTGAGTATAGGTGTTTGCTCTAGAACTGTTGACTTGGGTTTACTTTAAGTCATTTGGTAGCTTGTATTTTTTTACATTTCTTCAAGTGACCATAAAAAAGTCGTTTATTGATTACTTTCATCTTTGCAAATATCAGTAATTATAAAATTATGTATTGTGGTCTGTAGGTTAAATGGATGTGAGATTTGATCAAGTTTTACAGGGAGCATAGCAAGTGAAGTGTGACCCCTGGACATCTTTTCCTTACCAGGTATATCTAGATGATTCTTCCCGATTTATGAGTAAATATGCTGCTGTAGTAAATAATGTTTTAATTGGATTGAGAGACTTTAATTTTTCTTTAAAGTTGTATGTTTATTAGATCAAAACCTTTTTGAGCATAGACTAATCGAATAGCGAGATTTGTGACATAATTATGATGATAATTTTATGCACTGAAACACTTCCACTTATGTAGAAAAAAAACATTATTGGAAAGATGAAATATCTGAGTCACAGCACGTGAATGTGATCTTATAAGTAACATAGCTAGAATTTTGTAATCAACATTTAGAAGTTTGTGGGTCTGTACTTTACAAACAGAATTAGATTTTAAAGGGTTGATCCTTATCAGGATGTTTTTTGCAATTGTTCTCAAATGTTGATATCTTATCAGAAACCAGTTTGGAGGGGAATTTAAGTGTGCAGAGTTGAAGATTTGAGGGATGCTTTTTATTTGAAAGTCTTGTGCAACTCGAGAGGAATATTTTTTATCATTAGTAATGGTCATATCTTGTAAATTGAGGCTGCTGAATTTTAACTTATTTTAATATGGCATCTAAAATTGCTGAAATGAGTTTTGTTAGTAGATTTCATTATGAAGTGATGAGAAATATTAATGAAAAAAGAATAAAAAAGTAATTGTTAAAGTATTTGTAATGTAACACTGACTTCTAAGTGGTTGAGTGGTGATTCTTCTCTTGGATCTATATTGTAATAGGGGAAGGTCTGGCTTCATGTCCTCATATCTTGGTAAATGATTTTAATAGTTTTATTTATTGTATGTTTTTTATCCCAAGCGTGTTGGTTATCAAGCCTTCCCCAACTCCAGATGGGCTGTCTTCCAGTAAGCCACAGGACTTGTGTCCTCACTGTTATCCTGGCAGTGAAGGCACTTTTATTTAAATACCTAGTCCCTGTCCTTGGCTAGAAGACATGTGATCCATATCACTGATGGGGACACTTCCCTTGTTCCTACATGTGTACACATCTTTGCACCTGCTGAAAAAGGCTACTGCATTAGTAACTCCGTGAGCTGGATGCACACCACATGACCATCTCCCCAGCCACTGCTTTCCCTCTTCCAAGTGAATGCAGCATAGCCCTGTCCTTTCTTTTCTGCCCAAGAATAGGCATATCATCCTCCCTATGCCAGTTGCAGCAGGTGCCCATGCTAGTAATCAAACACTGGACACCAGGATCTTAGTCAGGGCTTTATTCCTGTACACTGTCACCAACAGAGCTTTTGTGCTTTATAGATTTGTTTGACCTCCTTCCATTTGTTGTAGTATTTCTGAAGTTGTACTCCCAAGGGACTGTTGCATCTTTCTTGTGTGTTCCTTTAATTTTATATCATCTATAATAAACTTTTGCATTTCCAAAATAATACAAGATCTGATGTCAGTTTTCATTCTATCTTCAACTGTGAGTTCGGATCAGATCCTCTGATCAGACTCTGCCATTACTAAAGCTCATAATAACCAAAAAGCCCTTGTTCCTGCCTTACCCATAATGCACCAACCTCTAACATACCCCATATCTCATTAGCCGGTTTTCACAAAAAGACTGGTCAGCCTGAGCTTTCAACCTTGTACTAAGATAAGTGATTTTTTCTTTCTATTTTTCCTCCTTAACATATAAACATATTTATCTGTTGCTCTTTACACTCTTATGTATTTCAGTTTCACCATCATTGGTAACTTTTCCCATAATCTCCTTTGTACACCTTAGTGTAGTTCTTATTGCCATTGCTGGTATTTTTCCTTTTTTAAACTTGAAAAATAGAAAAACTTTTTCTGTTTCTTTCTCTTTTCCCTTTCACATGTCATCATGTCTGATAAAGGACATGCCAGCTTCAAAAAGTGTCAGAAATATGGGCATAAGTTACCTCTTTCTGATGCCCACATTTTGTATGTTTATTGTTTACGCCCTCAACACTTACAAGAAGATTGTTCTGTCTGTGAAGCCTTCAACCATAGGGCCTTAGCAGATAGAAAAAATAAAATGATATTAAAAGGATTACTCCCATCTTCATTCAGAAAGGCTATTGCATGGGCTCAATCCCTCAAGACTAAGATTACAGAGACCTTGACAGTCTCCAAACCCCTTCCATTTCTTTGACTACTTCCTTGAAGTTGCTGAAGAAAGAAAAATTGATTGTATCCAAAAGCCCCCTTTGAATCTGACAAGGAAATCTTCAGATGCAACTTTTTTGAATCTGAAGACACTGCAGGGAACAAAATATTCTCCAAGCTTGGATCCAGTGCCTTCTAGGGTCCCCTCTTTCTTTATAGAGAGATATTCCAGGTCATCATCCCTTGCTTCAACTCATTCTTCCAGACGTCTAACTGAGGAAGATGTGGACAGAATGATGAGGAAATTCCTCTTGCTGCAGATACATATGGGTGTTCCTCAGCTCTTATCACCTTGGGTCAAGGAGTCCGCCTGTCTGTTAGACCACCATTGTCTGCTCCTTCTCTTATTCTGATGGTTTCAGAGTCCCTGTATCCGAACCTTCCCGACTGTGTCTGGCTCAGATCCAGATGACTCTCAAAACCCGTAGCTCCCTTGTCCAAGGTCCAAGGCGTTGGAGTCGACTCTGAGGTTTTCAGAGCCGTCTCCACACCTTGGAGTTTTGGCATTGGATAGCTCCACTCCGACTTCCACTTCAGAGAGGTTGCTCTTGAAGCAGAGGGAAGCAGTAGTCCAGCAACCCACCTTCTTGGAGCCAATGTAATTTTTCTAACTGGAAAGATCTGCCTTCGAGATAGTGAAGAGAGTGTTTTCTGTTCAGACAGGCTGGATGGATCCAACCCCCCTCAGATCTCCCATCTGTTTCCTAGATGTCTCTGTGCTTAGAGCCACATCATTCTACACCCCAGGGACAGCCAGCTTAAGGCATCCAGACCACTCAACAGGATCTTACAATCTCTTCTGACACTTCACATCCCACTGAGGAAGTCCCTCTGAAGAGGAAGTGCAAGAGGAGGCACTTGGACTCTTCACAAGAGTCAATGACTGAGGATACTGATTTTGATGAAGAAGGGTCCCCACAATCACCTCTAGAAGACGTCTCATTTAGAGACTTTCTCAAGATCCTTAAATAGAAAGGTGGTTGGTCCCCTTGCAACCTTTCACCAGAGGAATCAGTATTTTTTGAAGCCTTTGGAGCTGGCCCATCTAGTTCCTGGGTTACTCTGCCCATCAACGAGCTCATTGATTTGGTGTCTAGGTGGGCATGGAATGAACCTGACTCAGTTGAGCTAGTCCCTAAGAGGCCAGATTGGATTCTTGCTCTCTCTGTCAGTAGGAGTTCTGTAGTAAGGGGTGCCCGTGGATGCTATGTCATGTCGGCGGCCACCAAAAAGGAATTTGCTTAAAGTTCATCTGTTCATTCCCCTAACAGGGAGTCTAGGGTGATGGACAGATTTGGGAAGCATGTTTATGCATCAGCGACCTTTGCTCTTGGTCTCTGAGCTGTTTGGCACATTCTACTAGGCTACAGAGGGACTTGATCAAGGAACTTTCAAAATCCCTTTCAGGGACTGTTACTGCCAAGGTTTAATCTTCTGTGACCTCTCAGTTGGCTAACCTACAATCCATTTCAAGTTCGTTCATGAGACTTATCTCGCATGCTGCCGAAGATGCCTCAAGGGCAGTGGGTTCAGGCATATCCATTAGGAGGCATGCCTGGATGTGCTTATGTGATTTTGCATAGTTCAAGTCCTCGTTCATTAATGCACCCTTTGACGGCAGTTCATTGTTTGGCCCAAAAGTGAAGGCTGTACTCTCCAGGTATGAAAAGACCCTGTCTGCAGTGGGCATATGTTTTTTGACCCTTCAGAGATCCTTTTCTAAGAATCAATGAAGTGATCAGAAGATGTGGTTCAGAAAGTGTCAGATTCCTTTCCAGGACATGCATGGAGATAGTTCCCCTAGGGGCAGAGGAGGGAACTCTAATAGACAGTGATGCCCCTGTGGCAGAGGAGGTATGTAAATCCAGAGATCCATTTGTTTTTACTACAACCAGACATGATTCCTCAAATGAAATACTTTCTCTGATAGACCCTGCCAGCATTCCTGAAAGGAAGCCTGGTTGACCACCTGTGGCTGTGACTAGATATAAAAGAGATGTTTGCATGCAGAGGATTATTTCCAGAGGTCATGTAATTCCCTTTTCCATTCCACTTCCAACTGTATACAGAATTCCCAATGTTCCACCCAGTTAGAGGAAGGCAGTAGCACTAGAAATACAAAAGCTGCTCGAAAGAGTCATGCAAGAGGTCCTACCAGAGCAGATACTTTGGAACTTACTCGAGATTCTTTTTAGTGCCAAAGAAAATGTGGGACTGGAGACCAATTTTGGATCTAAGCATGTTGAACAAGTCAGTTTGATGTACAAAGTTTCGGATGGTCACGGTTCAGTCCATTCTACCTTTCTTGGGCAAGGACAACTGGATGTGCTCAATAGACCTTCAGGATGCATACTATCACACAAAGATGAACAGACAGTCCAGAAGGTATTTATGCTTCCAGCTGGGTGCTAGCCATTATCAGTTCAGAGCACTGCCCTTGGGCCTCTCCACAGCCTCCAGGTTGTTCAAATGTGGGACAGTGATAGCAGCTCACCTGAGACTGCAGGGATTCTGCATGTTTCCATATGTAAATGGCTGGCTCATTGCTGCCCTGGCCCGGCATCTACTAACAAGCAAGAAAGAGATCACATTCTTCAGATTTGTTCACATCTGGGGATAACCGTAAATTGAGATGTCTCAGCTACAACCAACTGAAGCCTATAGGAGCAGTGTTCAACATATCAGGGACAAGCTTCTCTCAAGAGTATAGAATATCAGATTCCAGGTCAGGAAAATAAATTCCAGTACAAACATTTCAGCTTGATTTATCCTTCAGGCCTCTGGGTCAATTTCAAGTGCCATAATCTTAGTTCCTTTAGCAAGATTTCATATGAGAATTCTTCAGTGGATGCTAGCAACACAGTGGTTGATTATTTTTCAGCGCATGTCAGCACAAATAAGAATCGCTCAGGCATGCAAGAGATACCTCTGGTGGATTCAGTCAGATCAGGTTTTACAAGGCTTGTCCTTTCATTCTCCCTCATCCCAAGGCCATAGTGACCATGGACGCTTGGGGGGGCACTTCCTAGGAAAACAGTCCAAGGCACTTGGTCTCCCAAGGAGGCCAATTGGCATATCCGTTTCCTAAGATAAGAGCAGTGCTTTTAGCACTGCAGGCTTTCCAGGATGCTCTCCCTGTAGGGACAATTGCAATTCAAACAGACAATATGTCTAGTTTGGTTATCAATAAACGAGGAGGACCCAGATCATATCCCTTATGTTGAGAAGCACTGAAAGTGTGGCAGTGTGTGATCTCATCCAACTGCTTTCTCATAGCACCGCACATTCTGGGAAAGTCCATGTGACAGCAGACAAATTGAGCAGGTCCACTTTCCTACCTCATAAGTGGTCTGTCAATATGAAAGTGACAGATATGATTTTTAGTCAATGGGGCCAGCCTTGCTGCAGTCTTTTTGTTTCTCCCCTAAACAACAAATGCAGCAGCTGTTTTGGCCTAATCACCCTCTGGGAGAATCACTGAGTGATGCTCTACTCCATGATTAGCCCCCCCCCCCCCCCCGAGGTCTGTCTTATACTTTTTTAAAATTTACTAATTTTAAAATTCCTGCAGAAAGCTGCCAGTTTGAAGAGAAAGGTCATCCTCATTGCTCCTTACTGGCCTGAACAGATTTGGTTCCCCTTCCTGTGGCCTCATCTGCTTTACCAGCCTTGGATTCTGGATCTGATTCCAGACCCTCCTGTCTCACCCAACAGATATGATTCACCCAGATATCTCAAACCTCAGGCTATAACAGCATGGTTTCTCCAGTTCCATTGATAGCCAGGCAGTGTATGCTCTCTTCCGATGTCTGTCATATTCTTTTATCTTTCCATAAGCCTTCTACAAGAAAAACTTTACACAAGTAAATGGAAAAGGTTTGTTTGCTGGGCATTACAAAAACATGTTGACCCTTTCTCAGCACCTTTACGTAGTATATTTGAAATTTTGGCACCAATTTTTAATGAGGAAGCTAGTTCCTCCGCAATTAAAGTTCAGTTAGCGGCAATCTCCAATTTTCATGTTGGATTTTTGAATTCTTCAGTGGCCTCTTCTAAACTTTGTAAAGCATTTTTGAGAGGCACACTCTTGCTAAGACATCCGTACAAAGATCCTACTCCTCCATGGGATTTGAACTTGGTACTGCAGGCCTTAATTTATTTTCTCTGTGAACCAGCAGATAAATGCTATCTTAAATTCCTGACCTGGAATACTATTTTTCTAGTGACCATTACCTCTGCTAGAAGAATATCAGAATTTCAAAGTATTGTCCTATAAACCTCCTTACCCGATCTTTCATAAGGATAGTCACATTATGTTACCAGTGCTTCTTTCCTTCCTAAAGTCGTGTCAGAATCCAGTATCAACCAGTCCGTTAATTTGTCAGATTTCTTTCTGAAATCTGCAGACAAAGATGAATATATGTTGCATTTATTGGATGTTCACAGAAAATTACAAAAGAAAAAAGATCCAATTGTTTGTGTCCTTTGCAGATGCTAAATTGGGAAAACCAGTTGTGAGGGTAACCTTAGCCAGATAGTTGACGAATTACATATCCATTTACACCAGGTTGGGTCTGACCCTACTAAAACCTTTAAGAGCCCTTCAACTTCTTTAGTGTTTCTATCTAGATCTTCCATGGCCAGCATGTGCGGCTGCAACCTGGGCCAGTCCTCGTACTTTTATCAGTCATTACAAACCTGATTAGGACTCGAGGGGAAGAGCAGCCTTTGGCTCAGCTGTGCTCAGGAATATCCTTCCTTAGAGTCCACCTGGGATTTTAGGTAGCTGGGGACTCTGTCCCAGCAGTTGAAGATAGAATGAAAATTGACAACATCAGATAAAGCAGTAAAGTACTTACCATAACATTCGGTCTGTGTTGTCCATTTTCATTCGTCTTCAACTTCACGCTAACCAGGCCCCCCAACCCTTATCACAGTAGTCTTCCAGAAGAATGAAATGTTATAAGGACTCCACTGTCCTTAATGTTGAGCTCATGTATGTGTGTGTGTGTGTGTGTGTGTGTGTGTGTGTGTGTGTGTGTGTGTGTATGTATATATATATATATATATATATATATATATATATATATATATATATATGTGTGTGTGTGTGTATATGTATATATATATATATATATATATATATATATATATATATATATATATATATATATTAGATGTAATATATAAAATCTATAATGTATTGGTCTCTACTGTTTCAGATAATTTGCAAACAAGATCCAGGGTATATTAGGGGTTGGTGCATTATAAATAAGGGAGGCGCTCGAGAGTTTTTTGGTCACCACAAGCTTTAGTAATGACTGAGTCTGATCCAAGGATTGGGTCTGAACCCAGCAGTTAAGGAAGAATGAAAATGGATGACACAGATGGAACGTTATGGTAAATATATTCCAGCTGTCTAGAGTCCATCATGCTTCTGGACTTATCCAAGGCCTTTGACACAGTCTCCCATAACCTCCTCCTATCTAAACCTATCCCACTCTTCTGTCAGCTAGTTTTCTAGTTACCTAGTTACCCCTCTGACAAGACAGCAAGCTGTCATATGGAAAAAAGCCACTTTCTCCTTCCTTAATACACCTACAGGCGTACCCCAGAGTTCCATATTGGGTCCCCAGCTGTTCAGCTGTCAATCAATGACTTCCACCAGAACATTCCTAGTGCTAAACTGATTCAATAAGCAGATGACTCTGCCCTCATCTAGTCCCCCACTTCCACCTCCACTCTCTTAAAACTAACTTGAGATGCTTTCTCTTATACCAAACGGATGATAGACAACCACCCATCACTCAGCGCATCAAAAACAAAAATGATTTTCCCTTTCTAAAAGTACCATTATAGACAGGAACTCATTCTCCATTACTAATGATGAACAGTTAAAATTCGATACCCACCTACTAATATAAAGAAAACCCACTAGAAACTAGGCATGCTCTACCACCATAACTGCTGTATCACTCCCACTGTTAAACTTGTACTCCAAAACCTTCCTCATTCCTACTCCCCTATTTGGTGCCCCACTTCTCATCAACCTTCACTCTTCTCTAAAAACAAAGCTGTCCTGCTGTTATAACAAAATTTCTAAGTTTGCTACTGGCTATAAATCCTCCTCCCACCACTGCAATGCCCTTCACAAACTAAATTGGCTGAAACTTCCCAACCATCTTACCTTGTGTTGTTCGGCTTTTCCCGGTTAGGGGTCACCACAGCGGAACTCCGGTCCACTAATGATTGGCAGTAGAGTTTTACGTACTGGCTTGCCGGAGCTAACTCACAGCCTTCAACGAAGGAACGCCCATTCATGCATGTCACCATACAGAAGACGCTCTAACTGAGAATCGAATGGACAACGTCTAACTGTGAGGCGACAACGCTACCGCAGCACCACCACCACCGCAGTTCCCAACCATCTTACCTATAGTCTGAAAAATAAAATAAAAAATACATTGCAACCCTTTAAAAACAAAACAAAACTTTTTCTAAGCTTGTTTCCTGCTTTTCCTATAAGTTGTCTAGTCCAGATACAGATTTGCTGTATCCAGGACTGTTTGTAAGCTTCTGAGCCCCCAATCCTTTCTGTGTTGGAGGGAAGCCTTCTAGCTTAATTTTGTTTCTTAGAACTAGCCGGTTTTCTAGTTTCAGCACTCAAATCTGTTTCTTTGAGCTCAGCACTTGTTCAGAACTCCTTGTAAGCGCTAAATAATCTTCAAATTACTACAGCACTTAACTTTCCTCACTTGTCTAGAGAAAAACAGTTTTTAGTACTTAATAAGTAAGCACCTATCCAGGCATGTCTAAGGGTCCACTCCCGGTGTTTTCTCTTGTCTACCTGATGAATCTGGGCATCTTGGGGCAATGCAGCAGTTGCCTCATGTACACAGACAGCCCTCTCTTCCTACCACCCATCACTACAACCTGTGAGAGATACACTTATATAACCAAACTGGAAGCAAATCCCTCTTCACCCAAGACTGGACTAGACAGTCAAGAGGAGAAGGAAAACACTTGCACCACACCACACACATCACATAGTCCCTCAAAACCTACACCACCAAAACGCACACATAGAAACACAAAACGCACACCTACATTTGTGGAGGCTCTCAAAAAAAATCTACCCAAGCAACAGGGACCTCCAAAGCAGAAATGCAAGCAGCCTCCACCCCCCCAACACACCCCAAATGACACATAGCCCACAAACTCAGTGTGTCACTCAACCACAGTCCATAAGGCATAACAACGTACCTAACACTCTAGTCATAGGTGACTCTATAGTCAGGCACACTGATGTTCCATTCACCAGGCTAAACAAGGACAAAGTCACTGTCAGCTGCCTGTCAGGATCTAGGATTCGCCACATAACACATGCACTCAGGTCACTCCACAGCAAGTACAAATATGACTCTCTCATTGTCCATGTTGGTGTGAATTACCTGAGACGTACCTCCCTAAACTACATGAAGAGAGACATGGAGGAGCTTTCTGATCTTGTAGCCCAGGCAGGTATGACCCTAGCCCTGAATAGCATGCTGCCATCACCCAGAATGATACCACAGTACAAGGACAAAATGATTGACTTCAGCAATTGGCTAAGCTTCTGGTGTCATTCTAAGGATATCCAGTATCTGTCTGCCTGGGATGACATGATCGACAAACCATGATGCTTTGCCAGAGATGGCCAACACCTGTCACCCTTGGGATTCCGGATACTGTCTAAGGCTCTTGCCACCCCTATAGTGCCTTTTTTAGGCAAGATTCAAATGACAAATTCACCACCATAACAGGTACAAGCAAGTAAAATATGAGGGTAATGCTACAAGTCTAAACCTCAAAATGCACTCACTTGAAGAACTCCTTAAAATGCAGAACATCGATATCAGTGCAGTGACAGAGACCTGGTTCAAGGCTCCAGAGAGCACCCCTGCATTACCAGGCTATAATTCATACCACACCTTTTGGCCACCTAACTTGGACTGAAGCACTAAAGGCGGAGGCGTGTCCATATTCATTAAGGATATCCACACCTCCAGGCTAGTTGCTCAGCATAATGCATCTGAGATAATCCAAGTGCAACTAACTCTGGGCAAGACCGTAATGTAAATTGTAGCTTGCTACAGATCCCCCACCATGCCCCAGGATTCCCACTCCTCATTTCTTGATACACTGGAAAATATTAGGGTACAACCTAACACCCTAGTAATGGTCAATTTCAACTATCCTACCATTAACTGGGAAATCTACTCCTGTACCAACTCTTGTGCTCAACGTTTTCTGGAATTCATAAATTCCAGTGCCTTGGATCAACTTATCCACACCCCCACCAGGGGCAGCAATATCCTAGACCAGGCCATTACCAACATGGGCAACCGGTGTTCCACACCAGAGGTCAATTCCTCGTTGGTTAGATCAGACCACAAGCAAATCACCCTAGACATCCACATCCCAGCCCCACCCCCTATTAGGGTAACAACTGTAAAAAATTTCTCCAAAGCCAATTTCACGCTTCTTAAGACAGAAGTGACAAACTTCACGACACTCATGCTGATGGACAATAGAGATACGACTGCTGAATCCTATGCAATTGCACTTTATAAGCGCTTACACGAGTGCAGGGATCATGCAATCCCTAACAGAACCAAGATGCTATCCTCCAAAAAAAGGAAGCCAATCTGGTGGTCCCCTGCTATAAACAAACTCTACAACAGAAGAAAGAAACTGTTGCAAAAAAGAGTAAAATCCCACGATTGGAGGAACTCCGTGGTCAGCCTCAGTAAGAAGCTGAGATCCCTCATAAAATTCTCCAAAGCTAGTTACGAAAACAAAATCACCACTGATTCTAAAGACATCCACAAAGCATTCTATAGTTATGTCATGAATCTCAATGGCAACACTCAGATCTGCTCTGAGTTACAGCACAATGGCACTAAATATACAGAACCAACTGATATTGCCAACATCCAGGCAGATAGGTTCAGTGCTAACTTTAACCCTCTCAAATCCCCTAAAGGGCCCATCTCTATACCGGAAGAATGCAAAGTACCTGTAATCACAGGTAAAAAAACACACTCTCCAAAGCCCAGAACACAGCATCCATGGGACCTGACAACATCCCAGGCTGCATTCTACATGAACTACAGAACGAACTGGCACCCCACCTAAGTACCATGTTCAATCATAGCCTCACCTCAGGCTTTGTGCCCCCTGAATGGCGCACAGCAACATTTATCCCACTCCACAAAGGGGGAGCCACCGCGGACCCCGGGAACTACCGCCCCATTATCCTGACCAGGCTGGTCTGCAAGGCTATGGAGCGTATCATCATGGAACTTATAAACAATGATATTGGTAATCTCCAATCTCTGGTCCCTACCCAGTTCGGGTTTGTAAAAGGCAGATCATGTCTCCTAAACCTGATAGACTTCTTTGAAGCGGTCACCAAAGCTGTAGATGACGGTAAGGTGGTACACACAGCCTATCTAGATCTCGCCAAGGCTTTCAACACCATCCCCCACTCTGGAATTATAGACAAACTCACTAAACTAGGTATAAATCCTTATGTCACAAGATGGACTGCCAACTGGCTCACTGACCGAACCCACACTGTGAAAGTAGCAGACACTAAATCCAACTTCGGAGCAGTAACAAGTGGAGTACCACAAGGTTCAGTCCTGGGTCCTCTCCTGTTTGGTATCTACTTCTCCGAAATACAAGCTAACACAGAAGGTCTTTGGCTAACAATGTTTGCAGATGACTGCAAACTAGGAGCCATAATCAAATCTCCTAACGATGTGGACATCCTACAAAAGGGCCACACTGAGACCCATGCCTGGTGTCAAAGCCATGGCCTCAAGTTCAATGCCAAAAAGTGCATTGTCATCCCTTTTGGTAAAAACTCTGTACCCATGAACTACCACATAGGCGGTAGTCTACTTAACACCAAAAGTGTGATAAGAGACCTTGGGACACAGGTGGACAGTAGTCTCTCCTTTGATAATCACATCGCCGCAGTAGTCAGGAAATCCTTCTACATGGCACACCTCATCACAAAAGGTTTCTCATCCAGGAAAAAAGCGGTCATTGTTCCCCTCTACTCATCACTCATTAGGCCCACTATAGAGTACAGCGCCCCTTTTGCTATGCACCTCACAAGACATCTACAACAACTGGAAAGGCCACAGAAATACCTCACAAAGAGGATTACCGGCCTCAAACAGATGCCCTACGCAGACGGTCTCAAAAAACTCCAGCTTTACTCCGTTGCATATTGCCTACTCAGAGGTGATCTCTGCCTAACATACAAAGCTATGTCAAACCCAGAGCTGTTGGACATGCTCCACTTATAAAAATCCCAATCCCTCCGAGCTACACTCTCTAGTGAATCCCTGACAGCAACAGGATCACCATTGCCCAAAAGAAGCCCAGGGGTAGCCCCTTTAGGAGCACACGTAGACGGGGTGGGCGCAAACACAAAAAGAATACACAATGTACAGGGACTCTTGGAGTTGGCATTGGGGACTTGAATTCTAACACTGTTAATAACATTTTAAATTTGTCTGATCATGTTCTATCTGATCTACATGTGAAAATTTTGAATAAAGGTCTTAACTTTATTCCTGGTACCATCATTTCTGAAGAGACATTTGCACAAGATCTGTCTAATTTTTGTAGATTGATTAATTTGAAAATGTTTTTTGGAGTTTCTGGTCTGGAGTTTGAAAAAGGGAAATTTACATACCATGCTTCCAATTTCTCCCCACCTATGAATGCTGTGGTGCATCAATTTCAAAAGAGTGTTCTCAGGGATGTCCATTTTCAGGGTTCCAGTTTGGCTTGGAAACATAATAATATGACTTTTAGGGAGAAGCAAGCCTTGTTGGAACTTCAGAGAAATAAACAAATTGTGATTTCAGCAGCAGACAAGGGTGGGGCAGTTGTAATACAGAATTGGGAAGATTATAACAGTGAGGCCCTCAGACAATTATCTGACACCAGATATTATAATCATATGCCCAATGACCCTGTACATAGGTTTGGTAAGTGTATTGAGCTTTTCCTTAAAAATGCCTTGGACAGGGGTGTAATTTCCAAAGATACTTTATTTCAACTTACAATCAAGGAATGTAGCCCTCAATACATCTATTTTCTTCCGAAGGTGCACAAAAATCTTACACATCCACCGGGGAGACCCATTGTGTCTGGAAGAAAATATCTAACTGAACCCCTTTCTTTGTTTTTGACTAAACATCTCAAACCTTTGTTAGGTTTTCTCCGGTCTAGATTGAATGACACTACAAGTTTTCTACAAATCATATCTGATGCCCAGTTGGAAGAAGATTGGTATTTATGTACGCTTGACGTATGTGCTCTATATACCAACATCCCACATCAAGCTGGCCTTCGTGCCTTGGCTTATTGGTTGGAATATTCAGGTCTATATGAGCCAACATTTAATGAATTCCTGGTAGACATGGCTAGATATGTCCTGACTTGCAATGTTTTTTATTATAAAGATGATTGTTATTGGCAAATCAAGGGCACGGCCATGGGGGCTTTCTTTGCCCCCATATACGCTGATCTTTTCATGGCCTATGTTGAAACCAAGTTAATTTATGATTCCACCAGAAATATTTTTCTTTCAGATATGGATATTTGGAGACGATATCTTGATGATATCTGGCTAGTGTGGAGAGGTACTGAGTCTAGTCTGTTGGCTTTTGTAGAGTATTTGAACAACAATGAATGGGGTCTAGGGTTTACAGAACAGCATGATACCCATAAGATGATTTTTTTGGATGTGGTTGTACGGAAACTCTCTGATGGCATGCTTGAGAGTGAGACTCATAGGAAATTCCCTCAGTACAATTCATTGTTGCATGCTACAAGTTTTCATGCTCCACACATAGACAATAACATCCCGAAATCCCAATTCATCAGGACTAAACGGATATGTTCGCAACATTCTACATATCATAAAAATTCGGAGGACCTTAGACATAGGTTTAAGCAAAGAGGCTATAAGGCAGGGGTTGTAACAAATGCTATGAGGCAGGTACAAGGCATGGAGCGTAGTCAGTTACTTCAATATAAGGACAAGGACAAAGATAATGCACCATCCAAACCACTCAGACTTACAACAACATATGGGAGGAACACCATTGGTTTTGTTAATATTGTACAGCGTCATTGGAATATTTTGCAGAGTGATCCAGATGTTGCCAGGACTATTTCCCAGAAATGTATGTTCTCTTATAGAAATGGTAAAAACCTGAAATCTTATTTCAACCATTATAAAACTAGTGATATGAGAGGCAGGAATAAAATACAAACTACTATTTCTGGAGATAGTCTGTATGGTTGTTTTCCCTGTGGACATTGTGTAAACTGTAAATATATATGCAGTACCAAGGAATTTTCAAGTCGCAATTGTGCAAAGGTCTTTGATATTAACATCTTTTGTAATTGTAGCACTGATTGGGCCATTTACATGGCTACATGTAAATGTGGTGCATTTTACATTGGGCAAACTTCCAGATGTTTAAGGTTACGTATCTCTGAACACTATAGTAATATTAAACAGAAAAAGCTCACAAATGCATTGTATAAGCACCAGTTGGCACACCCATCAGCATTATTTTTATTTGTTATTATTGATGTGATTCAGGGTGACCATAGAAATAAAATTGGTTGGCATGAGATTTTAAATAGAAAAGAAAAAAAGTGGATCATTAAGCTGGGTGGGCTTTTCCCTCCAGGACTTAATGAACATTTATAATGTTTCCACCAATGAGAATGTATCCCTACATATTTAAGTAGCAGGAAATACTCTGATTTCTGATACACTGATGAAGGCTGTGTAATTTACCAGCCGAAACCGGTATGATTATTTTTTTTCTGCTGTGATGTTACAAATTTAATACAGATTAATTGATCACTGTTTGCTGGCTCCGTTTTGTTTTTCTACGCAGACCGTCTCAAAAAACTCCAGCTTTACTCTGTCGCATATCGCCTCCTCAGAGGCGATCTCTGCCTAACATACAAGGCTATGTCAAACCCAGAGCTGTTGGACATGCTCCACGTAAAGAAATCCCAGTCCCTCCAAGCTACAAGCTCTAGAGACCTAAACCTTGTCACCACAATAAACAGAACATGCTGGAGGGATAGATTCCCATCTCAGAGACTTCCCATACTCTGGAACAAACTACCCATCTATATCAAACAAAGCTCCTCATTAGCACTCTTCAAGAAAAATCTTGATGATTGGATGGGAGATAGGAAATTCACCCCGGGGATCACTTCTGTGGCTCTGCTTGACAGGGGCACAGGAGAATAATTTTTCTTGGGTGGCAAAAGCCAGGGTAGTGTTTGGCTAGGCTTATATAGGCCCTAGGGCCAATAGCCTAGTACCTACCTATGAAGCCATGAACACGAATTCACCTACTGTTCATAATCTTGATAAAATGTTTAATAATGTTGGGAAATTGTCTTGACATCTCCTATACCACTGTGCTGTTCAGAAAAGGCACTAAATTTGGGGTTCAAGGTTATGACACAGCTTTAATTCAAACCCGAATGGCAGAATACTGAAAACGGTTATTACAGCTTCCTCAAAAGTAACTCCAGAGCTACTTGCACAATGGGTACAAGGCATTCTTGGATACTAGGATGTTCGTGCACACACACACACACCCATGCATTTCTTTGTGCCAGTCCCAAGCCTGGATAAATGGGGAGGGTTGCGTCAGGAAGGGCATCCGGTGTAAGACTTGGCCAAATTATTCATGCGGACACCAGTAAATATTTACATACAGGATCGGTTGAGGCCCAGGTTAACAACGACCGCCACCAGTACTGTTAGCCAACAGGGTGCTGGTAGAAATTGGGCTACTCTTGACCTGAAGGAGGAGAGGAGGCGGAAGGCATGGCCGAAGGCAGGAAGAGAGGAGAAAGGCTAGGACTGTGGTAGTGAGGGTCGGAACACTGAATGTTGGCAGTATGACTGGGATAGGGAGAGAGCTAGCCGATATGATGGACAAGAAGGAAGGTTGATATATTGTGTGTGCAAGAGACCAGATGGAAGGGGAGTAAGGCTAGGTGTATCGGAGGTGCGTTCAAATTGTTTTATCATGGTGTGGGTGGGAGGAGAAATGGCGTAGGAATTATCCTGAAGGAGAACAGTATGCTAAGAGTGTTTTGGAGGTGAAAAGAGTGTCAGATAGAGTGATGTTTATGAAGCTGGAAATTGATGGTGTAATGATGAATAATGTTAGTGCATATGCTCCACAAGTTGGGTGTGCGATGGACGAGAAAGAAAAATTTTGGAGCGAGTTGGATGAAGTCGTGATGACTGTACCCAAGGGTGAGAGAGTGGTGATTGGAGCAGATTTCAATGGGCATGTTGGTGAGGGGAACAGAGGGGATGAGGAAGTGATGGGTAGGTATGGTGTTAAACAAAGGAATGCAGAAGGTCAGATGGTAGTGGATTTTGCAAAAAGGATGGGCATGGCTGTGGTGAATACGTATTTTAACAAGAGGGAGGAGCATAGGGTGACATACAAGAGTGGAGGAAGTTGCACACAGGTGGATTATATCTTATGTAGGAGGGCCAGTTTGAAGGAGATTGGAGACTGTAAAGTGGTGACCGGGGAAAGTGTAGTTAGGCAGCATAGGATGGTGGTTTGTAAGATGACGTTGATGACCAAGAAGAGGAGTGTGAGGGCAGCACCAAGGATCAAATCGTGGAAATTGAAAAAGGGTAATTGTGAGGTGGAGTTCAGGGAAGAGGAAAGACAGGCACTGGGTGGCAGTGAAGAGTTACCAAATAGCTGGGTAACTACAGCAGAGCTAGTAAGGGAGACAGCTAGAAAGGTGCTTGGTATGACATCTGGACAGAGGAAGGACGACAAGGAGACATGGTGGTGGAATGAGGAAGTACAGGAGAGTATACAGAGAAAAAGGTTGGCAAAGAAGAAGTGGGATTGTCAGAGAGATGAAGAAAGTAGACAGGAGTATAAGGAGATGAGGTGTCAAAGGCTAAGGATAAGGCATATGAAGAGCTGTATGAAAGGTTAGACACTAAGGAGGGAGAAAAGGACCTGTACCGATTGGCTACTCAGAGGGACCGAGCTAGGAAAGATGTGCAACAGGTAAAGGTGATAAAGGATAATGAGGGAAACATACTTACAAGCGAGGAGAGTGTGTTGAGCAGATGGAAAGAGTACTTTGAGGGGTTGATGAATGAAGAGAATGCGAGGGAGAAGAAGGTTGGATAATGTGGGGATAGTAAATCATGAAGTGCAATGGATTATCAAGGAGGAAGTAAGGATAGCTATGAAGAGGATGAAGAATGGAAAGGCTATTGGTCCAGATGACAATACCTGTGGAAGCATGGAGGTGTTTAGGTGAAATGGCAGTGGAGTTCTTAACCAGATTGTTTAATGAAATTTTGGAAAGTGAGAGGATGCCTGAGGAATGGAGAAAAACTGTTTTGGTACCGATTTTTAAGAATAAGGGTGATGTGCAAAGCTGTAGTAACTACAGAGGGATTAAATTGATCAGTCACAGCATGAAGTTATGGGGAAGAGTAGTGGAAGCTAGGTTAAGAAGGGATGTGATGATTAGTGATCAGCAGTATGGTTTCATGCCGGGAAAGAGCACTACAGATGCGATGTTTGATCTGAGAGTGTTGATGGAGAAGTACAGAGAAGGTCAGAAAGAGTTGCATTGTGTTTTTGTAGACTTAGAGAAAGCATATGACAGGGTGCCTAGAGAGGAGTTGTGGTATTGTATGAGGAAGTCGGGAGTGTCAGAGAAGTATGTAATAGTGGTACAGGATATGTACGTGGGTAGTGTGACAGCGGTGAGGTCTGCGCTGGGAGTGATGGATGCGTTTAAGGTGGAGGTGGGATTATATCAAGGATCAGCTCTGAGCCCTTTCTTATTTGCAATGGTGATTGGCAGGTTAACAGATGAGGTCAGACAGGAGTCCCCGTGGACTATGATGTTTGCAGATGACATTGTGATCTGTAGTGAGAGTAGGGAACAGGTGGAGGAGACTCTGGAGAGATGGAGATATGCTCTAGAGAGAAGAGGAATGAAGGTCAGCAGGACTAAGACAGACTATACGTGTGTGATTGAGAGGAAGGATAGAAGAATGGTGAGGATGCAAGGAGTAGAGGTGGTGAAGGAAGATGAGTTTAAATACTTGTGATCAATAGTTCAGAGTAATGGTGAGTATGGAAGAGAGGTGAAGAAGAGAGTACAGGTGGGATGGAGTGGGTGGAGAAGAGTGTCAGGAGTGATTTGTGACAGACGAGTACCAGTAAGAGTGAAAGGGTAAGGTCTACAAGAGGGTGGTGAGACCAGCTATGTTATATGGGTTGGAGACAGTGGCATTGACAAAAAGGCAGGAGTTAGAGCTGGATGTGGCAGTGTTAAAGATGTTAAGATTTGCACTGGGTGTGACGAGGTTGGACAGGTTTAGGAATAAGTATATTAGAGGGTCAGTCCAGGTTGGAAGGTTTGGAGACAAAGCCAGAGAGGCAAGATTACATTGGTTTGGACATGTGCTGAGGAGGGATGCTGAGTATATTGGGAAAAAGATGCTAAGGATGAAGCTACCAGGTAACAGGAAAAGAGGAAGGCTTAAGATAAGGTTTATGGATGTGGTGAGAGAGGACATGCACGTGGTTGGTGTGACAGAGCAAGATGCAGAGGACAGGAAGAAATGGAAACAGATGATCCGCTATGGTGACCCCTAACAGGAACAGCCAAAAGATGACTATGATATATATATATATATATATATATATATATATATATATATATATGTATCAGTTATAAAGTTTTGTGTAGAACTGGTGTCATTACACGCACACACACACACACACACACACACACACACACACACACACACACACACACACACACACACACACACACACACACACACACACACAAACCCCTGCATGGGGGAAGCTCTTTCTAATTGACTTGTATTTTTAGTATTGCAATGCCTGATGCATGTAATCAGCATTATTAAATGCAATACAGAAACCTTAGAAAAGATTTTAAACTTTGTGTGCTTATTGTAACTAGTACTTTAAAAAAACAGCTTTTGTAGTCATAATGCAGTTTTTATTTAAGAAAAATGCTTCACTATACCAGGTGTTGACATTAAGGTAAAAAGTATCAGTCACTTATTTGCCCACTTAACTAACTGCACTAACTATAACTCATTTGAGCAGATACATGTCATGGCCATGACTGCTCAGTCCCTGAACAATAACCTGCTGAAGAAAGAGGATAAAACAGAGTTATAGCTTAGTCTGTTATAGTGTCTGTACTTGAACCAGTTTGGGTAGCATTTGGCACTGTTACCTCAGGTTCCATGGCAAACTGGGCAACCTCATGCTGCATCTTGAATTCATAATTTTCCAGTTGTATCTCTGGTAGCTTGCTGTGGCAGTACTTCTCATGGAATTGGTACACTTCTGTTAAAGACCTCATCATCCTAAATACAAATACCTGGGTATGGGTTGCGTTGTATATGTCAACATTCTTCCAGAACAGCCTGGATGTGTCTATAGTTATGTTTCACAATGGCACCATCATTCACTTGCACCATGTAGGAATGTGGTTCATCTGCTTTTTCTACTGTAACATTAGTTGTTTCCTATTTTCTCTACCCTTCCACCGTTTGGCATCGTGGTTTAGCCTGCTCAAAGCACAAGTAGTTTTTGGGCAGAATATCAAAAGTCAAAGAAATGTTTCTGAATATTTGTTTTTTGTTCATTTTATGTTGCTCCATTTGAAAAGAATAGTCTTTGGTCTCAACTAGGATTCCACCATATGTATAGTAGTCCTAATTTATCTATTAAATATTATCTTATTCTAGTAGCATAGTAAGGTGCAAGAGGTTTGTAGAGATTTAGTTGGTGAAGAATTATTTGACAGTTTGGATTGCTGTTATGGCAGGACCACTGAACTGTGGGTAGTGAAGAGCTGACAGTAGTACATACAAAGCCGTAGTCATCAGCACATTGCTGCATCCCTGTGGATTCGCACTATGTACTGTTATCTATAATTAATTGAATTGGTGTGCCGTATCAGTTAACATTGTCACAAACCTGGCAGTGATCTTTTGGCTGTTGGTACATGTCAAATTTATAAATGTTGACAGCAAGTCTTCTACTACTACAAATTAGCTCTTTCCTTACAACTCCTAGATCTGCAGCTGTTCTCTGCCGTGGACCTTGTAACAATGTTCTCTTCTCGCTGATGGTTTATGAGGTTAAGTAGGACTGGCATATCAACACAGGCTTTGCAGTGTTGTTGATACTGTGACACCATACTGACATTTTAGTTCTTTCAAGACACTTGGAAAGTTCTTGATCATACTGTGTATGGTTAAGTACTTCTGCACATTGTAAAGAAAGGTTCATTAGTTCAGGCTTGGTACACAGTAGCAAACACTGTGTTTGGACAGTTGCTTGACAGTGGTAGTGGTTATCCAGCAGATGCTTTGCCTGTGTCCAAACGTTCGGGTATCCATCGTAGGTTCATAGGTTGGTACTAGGCTATCGGCCCTAGGGTCTATACAAGCCTAGCTATAACAATTCCCTGGCTATTTCTTCCCACAGTATTTACTTCCCTGGACCCCTGTCTAGCAGGGCGACTGACGTGATCCCCGGGGTGAATTTCCTATCTCCCACCCAGTCATCAAGGTCCCTTTTGAAGTGGGCCAAAGAGGTGCTCTGCTTGACATGTATGGGCAGTCTGTTCCAGAGTCTGGGAAGTCTCTGAGTCAGGAACCTATCCCTCTAGCATGTTTTGTTCATTGTGATGACAAGGTTTAGATCCCTGGAGTGCATCTCTCTGAGGGATTGGGATTTCTTTAAGTGTAGCATGTCAAACAGCTCGGGGTTTGACATGGCCTTGTATGTTAAGCAGGTATTGCCTCTGAGTAGACAATATGCAATAGCGTATAGGTGGAGTTTTTTTAGACGGTCAGCATGGGGCATCTGCTTTAGGCCTGTGATTCTTTTAGTGAGGTATTTCTGCAGACTTTCCAGTTGTTGCAGATGTCTTGAGAGGTACATACCAAACGGGGCACTGTATTCTAGAATGGGTCTACGGGGTACTGTATTTTATAATGGGTCTAATGAGGGATGAGTACAGTGGGACAATGACCTCCTTTTTTCTGGATGAAAAGCCCTTAGTGATGAGGTGTGCCACATAGAAGGATTTCCTGACTGTTGTGGCAATGTGGTTATCGAAGGTGAGACCACTCTCTACCTGTGTCCCTAAGTCTCTTAGCATACTTTTGGTGTTTAGTGTATTGCCACCTATGTGGTAATTCATGGGTACATGTTTTTTCCCAAAGGGGATAACTATACATTTCTTGGCATTGAGCTTGAGCCCATGGCTCTGACAACAAGCATCTGTTTCTGTAAGGCTCTTTTCTACAATATCCACATCATTTGGGGATTCAGTAATTGCTCCCAGTTTGCAGTCATCTGTGAACTTTGTTAGCCAGAGTTCCCTTAGTATTGGCTTGTACTTCAGAGAAGTAGATGCCAAACAAGTGCGGTCCCAGTACTGAACCCTGAAGTACTCCACTTGTCATTTGTCTGGAGCTGGATTTGGAGTCTGCTACTTTTATAGTGTGGATTCTGTCTGTAAGCCAGTTGGCACCCCGTCGAGTGACGTAGGGATTAATGCCCAGCTTAGTAAGTTTATCTATGATTCCAGAGTGGGGGATGGTGACGAAGGCCTTGGCGAGGTCAGTATAGGCTGTGTGGACCACCTTACCCTTGTCCATGGCTCTGGAGACTAATTCGAAGAAGTCAATCAGGTTCAGGAAACAAGATTTGCCCTTCACAAACCCAAACTGCATGGGGTCCAGTGTTTGAAGGTTGCTAATGTCTTTGTTTATAAGTTTCATGATAATACATTCCATGGCCTTGCAAATTAGGCTAGTCAGACTGATGGGGTGGTAGTTCATGGGATCCAAGGTGGATCCCCCCTTGTGGAGTGGGATAACTGTAACTGTGCACCACTCAGTAGGCATGAAGCCTGAGCTGAGGCTATGATTAAACATGACACTTAGGTGAGGTGCCAGTTCATTTTGTAGTTCATGTAGTACACAGGCTTGGATGTCGTCTGGTCCCATGGATGCTGTATTCTTAACTTCGGAGAGTGTGTTTTTTTTTACCTGTTTTGCCATTATTACCTGAATTTGGCAATCTTACGGTATTGAGATGGGCCCTTTAGGGGATGGGGAGGGTGAAGTTTGTACTGAATTCATCTGCCAGGATATTGGCAATATCCTTGGAATCAGTATATTTAATGCCATTCTCTTGTATCTCAGAGCAGATCTGAGCATTGTCATTTAGATTCTTGACATAGCTATAGAATGCCTTGTGGTTGTCTTTGGAATCTTTGGCAGTTTTATTTTCGTAACTAGCTTTGGAGGATTTTATGAGGGATCTCAGCTTCTTACTGAGGCTGGTAAGGGAATTTTTTGCATCCTGGGATTTTCCTCTTTTCTGCAACAGTTTCTTCCTTTTGTTGTAAAGTTTGTTTATGGCACGGGACCACCAGATTGGCTTCCTTTTTTTGGAGGAAATTGTCTTTGTTCTATTGGGGATGGCACGATTCATGCACAAGTGGATGTGCTCGTACAGTGCCTTAGCATAGGATTCAGCAGTCGAACTTTCAGTTCCCCTCTGCATGGGTGTCATGAAGTTTGTCATTTGTTATATTGACCCTCTGTAGCTCATTATCATGTTTGACAAAGTTTAAATCATGTCTTTTGGTAGTTAATGACATGTTATAATGCACTGTATATACACAACTACAACTTCTTTGGTATCAGATTGTGTCTAGTAGAGTGTTGTTTTTGACAGCATTTTGGCCCAAGTCATTTGCTTTGCAGGTACATTATTCTGACATTAAAAAGTCTCAGTCTGATAAGCAACTTCTGACAACTTGGTAGAACTTTGTTGTCCAAATCATAGGAGTTGAGTGGATATAGCAGTCTGTGGTTAGTCTGGATTTGGGGGATCTGTAGCCCAATGAGTATTGTGAACTTCTTAAGTGCCCACACACTTTTATGCACATTTTTTATGAATATTTTTGTTCTGCATCAGTTAGCATTCTGGAGCAGTAGGTAATAGGTCCATCCCTCTGGAGTATAGAAACACCTTGGCCAATAAATGTTAACATCAGAATTTGATGATTTTTTTTTTAATCAAGACACATCTTTATTGAATTATCACTTATGACATAGGCAACTGACATATTTTCAGTTGCAAACATTATGTACATCACACATAATCTTCTGTACATTCATTTAATCAAACATTACATAGCTCATTCTGTTCCTGCTTTCCCTTAAACCTCATTCCTCCTCAAAATCATTGTTTTGCATGTGTTGTTCCCACAGTTACCATTTTTTCTATGCAGTTTGCTGCCACCCTTTTTCAAAGATCCCACTTCCAGTTCTTTTATCTTTGTTACTATATTTACTCCATCTAGTATAGTTGGCTTAGACTTTGATTTCCATTTTCTAGTAATTGCTTTTTTGGCATCCTCCAGAATTAAACTCGGCAAGTCCTTAATATATGTAGGCAATTCTGATTCTTTATCACAGCGCAAAAAAGAAAAACATCATTTCCTTAGTTACATAATTTTGTTCACCTAGTATTTCTGACAGAGTAGTCTGCAGGGAATATTTGAAGTCTGCCAACTCACTACAGTCCCAGAAAATATGCTCCAATTTTTCCCCATAACACCTCCAGCATTTGCAGTCTACCTGAGGAAAAAAATTCTTTGGTGTCTGGGGTTTAAGCAAACACTTCCAAGCGAAGATCCTAAATCTTTTAGACTTTGTTGCATATGTAGGAGTCATACATGTATCATCCCATTGTTTTTTTTCTGAATTGCTTATCCGATCTCTTTTTCCCAATCCCTTTCTAACTTCCTCTGATTGATTAATATACTTACCATGCAGCATTTTATATGTCCTACTAATGAACCTTTTTTTAACAGCAGCTTATTTTCTTGATTCTACTAAAAACTACCAGTGCTGGTCTTTCAATTAGGATCCCCCTATTCCTTTTTTCTTTGCTGCACTCTGATATTAATCTTTGATAGTGAAGGCAATCTCTAGCTTGCAGTCCAAATGAATTCTTGGCCTCTTCCCATTCTGTTAACTTTCCCTCTCTAATTACTTGCTCCCAAAACCTTGGTTCCTGTCACTCATCCCTCTCTAGTATAGATGACGACCAGGTGGGGTAATTTGTTTATATGCTTTATTACATAGAAACACATCAGGATGGGTAGCAGTGGTACAAAATATGAACAAACTGATTGACTGACAGACTACACAGACATATATGCTTACATCTCAACAGCTTACTACAAAATGTTAGACAGGCTCGCATGTGCTCAGTATTTATACATTTGTGCAAGTCCCTAGAAAGCTTCTTAAAGCTGTACACACAAATTGATCTGCATCCTCCCTCTTAAATAGATTGTCCTGAATGAAATGACATCGGAATAAGGCATGCAATAATATAGACATTAGAAACAAACACAATGTTCATGTCCAAGTTGCCGTGTATCTGTAACATGGTCTGAAAATGTGACCTGATCAGTAATACAGTAATCAGAACTGGGTTTAGCAACAGGGATAGTCTTCGGTAAACAACTCGTATCAGGAACAGAGATATTTTATTTATTTATTTATTTTACATTTGTTGACCGGGATAATCCGACTGGATTTATGTCCATTTTCAGCGGAGGCCCGGGGAGAAAAGCTCCAAGAGTAGCAAACTGAGTTAAAGTTTCAAAGACAATTACAATTCACAACACATTAACAAAAGATTTACATAGCAACATACAGGATGATGGAGAATAGACACAGTACAAATATTTACAGTGAATGCTAGGTCACCTGATCTCTAAACGTAGTCAGGGGTTCAGCTAACCAGGATTAATGCAATGACAATTCCGTATTGTCCCCAAGTATATTTTAAGTTTCGCTTTAAATTGACTTAAAGAGGAGAGTGAGGTAATATCAGAAGGTAATTTGTTCCATGCTCTACCTGCCGAGTTGGTGAGGAGAGAATCACCGGCTAAATTATTAGATTTACAGGTCTGGATAAGGAGTCGGCTGGATGAACGCAGTGATCTAAGGTTGTTACACGGGGTAACAAGTTTTTTTAGCGAAGGGGTGAAGTCAGGGTTGTATATTATTTTGTGGGTAAGAACTAGTATGTTGTATGATATTAAATTTGGTAGCTCAAGCCATTTAAGTTGGGTTAGGTTAGTACAATGATGGGTCCTGAAAGGTAACCCAGTAACAAACCTAGCAATATGATTATAACAGATGGTAAGTTTATTCATGACAGTTTTACTGGTATTATAGAGAACAGGGGATGCATACAAGAGAGTAGAGAGAAGGTGAGTTTGAGCAATGGCAATTTTGGCTTGGGGAGTCAGGAAGCATTTTATTCTATATAACGAGCCTATTTTCTTATTAATAGTTTTGATCATTTGGTTTACATGTACATCAAATTTTAGGTTGTTATCAATAGTTACCCCTAGTAGTTTTGTAGAGAGGTCCGGAGAGATTATGGTCCCATCCTTGGCTTGGATTGTAAAGTTAATGCTGTTGGACCTTTGAGTAGGTAGAAATAACAGCATTTTAGTTTTTTTGGGATTAAGTATCAGGCGACGACTATAGAGCCAGTTTTCTATTTTGTTAAAGGTGGATTGGGTCAGGATTTGTAACTCTGTGGGGGTTGTGCTAGAGCAGATCAGCGTAGAGTCGTCTGCATATTGTATACAGCTGGCGTTAGGAATGACAGTATTCAAGTCATTGATAAAGATAGAGAATAATAGTGGTCCCAATATGGATCCTTGTGGGACACCCAGTGTATTGGGTAATAATGTAGAGAGTTTAGTCTGCCATAATACTGCCTGTTTTCTACCAATTAGATAGGAACTAAACTACTGAAGGATTTTAGCATCTAGACAAAGTGATTGCAGAGTATTAATTAGAAGTTTGTGGTCCACCATATCAAAGGCTTTGGACAGGTCCAAAAATAGTGCGGAGGAAATATTGTTATTATTTCGATGGGTATTAATGGTATTGGAGAAGAAAAGTAGGGCTGAGGTAGTACTATGGAGAGGTCTGAAACCATGTTGGGTGTCTGCCAGTAGATTGTTGGAAAGAAGGCGTTGCATAAGCTGTTTTTGAACACATTTTTCCATTATCTTCGCTAGAGGAGAAAGTATAGAAATGGGCCTGTAATTCGAGAGCTCGGTGGACGTGCCACCTTTATGGAGAGGAATTACATAGGATATCTTCCAGATATCAGGTATTATAGCCTCTGCTAAAGAACGATTGATAAGTAATGACACAGGGTAGGCAATGGCTTCAGCTGATTTTTGCAAGTATTCAGCTGGGAGTTGATCAGCGGAGAGTGTGGTAGGTTTTAGTTTTCTGATTAATTTGCAGATAAATGAGGTGGCTACTGGCTGAAAGTTAAATAAGGGAAGATTATTAAAGGTGGGGGAATCAAGTTTGTGGGAGCTGAGTGGCAATTGGCTGGAGAGGGCTTGGATTGTCTCAGTGAAGAAGCGGTTAAAGCTGTTAGAGACTACATCTGGGGGTTTATCGATGAGCGTAGCTGGGACAGGGGTGGTGGAGCGACCAGGGTGAAGTAGATTGTTTAGTCCAGCCCAAAATTTTTGTGGGTGGTTTTGATGTTCTGTCTGCAGATTATGATAGTATTGTCTTTTATCAAGTAATATTTGTCTTTTGGTTTCATTCCTAAGTTGTCTATAGTTAATTTGGTCGAGAGGGAGTTTAGTTATCAGTAGTGGAGGGTTTTAACCAAGTTTCAGTTAGGCACAGGATCTCTGGAGAGAGGTTAGTCAAGAGTGCATGAAGTTCATGTACCTTGTTGTTAATGCTTCTAATGTTCAGGTGCCAAGTAAAAAGAGAATTGGCAGGGCGAGAGATTATAGGGTGGGAGCAAGGGTCTTTGTTAGGGGGAGTGTGCAAGTCAGTGTTGGTTGGTCCAGGGTTGGGGTGTATATCCCCATCTGATAGTAGAGTAAGTCTAAGTTTGGAGATAAGTTTCAAGAATTTATTTACAATTTTGTAAGTATGCTTCAGTTTGGGGCTAATTTTTTTTGAGGTGTATGGGTGTGGAAGTGGTGAGCAAGAAGTTGGGTTCACCCAGCTACCCTGGATGTGAAAATAGTTAGGAGTTTTAGTGTCAAAAGTAATGGTATCAGCTTTAGGAATTGAGAACCCTATGAGAGGTTGAGTTTCGTACAAGGTTATGAGATATGGGGCTAATAGTAATGGTACTAGGATGGAGTACCACATATCTATATTTACTCGAACATTCTCTGAAACTGGAACGTTGGACATCTCACAGGCTAGGTGCTGTGGTACAGGCTTGGACACCGGCAGCAAATGTTTCCTATTCTGCCTAAGCTCAACTCCTTGTTATTCCACGTTGTAAAGTCTCGGCTCTGGACAAACACTCTTCACGACTCCAAGCTAATCGTAACCTATGCATGATTGCATTCTCACTGTCTCTCCGTGTAATGGATTGAATGGTTTGCTGGACTTGTCATAATAAGACTTCTGGGACTGGCGTTTCTTTAACAGATGGGCTTTCACTGATATGTTATTCTTGGCATTTGGAACTGATAAACTACTGCTAACTGGCAATGTAGTTATGGTTTGTCTCAACAGAAGTCTCTGGGCAGGTGAACCAAGATATTTATCATGAGGAATATTTCTGAGATTCAAGATATTCAGGAAAACATCACTGTTTTGTTTCAATTTCTCTAGTAACTGTTTTTGCACTTTGAACTGCACATTTTGCTAAACCATTTGACTGCGAGTACTCAGGACTGCTTGTAACATGGATAAAGTCCCACTCTTTGGCAAATCTTTTGAATTGCTGGCTAGTAAACTGTATATCATTGTCAGAAATAGCTTTGTGCAGACTACCATGGACTGCAAAATGATGCTTCATCTTAGTAATGACAGTACTGAACACTATGTTAGGGAGTATGTCAATCTCGAGCCAATTGGAATAGGAGTCTACTAACACCACGCAATGTTGACCATTCCATTTGAAAATGTTAGTGGCTGCTGTCGACCAAGGTAGTTCATGAATGTGGTTTAGTTGAAGTGGTTCCTTCTGTTGATGTGGCTTTGTACTATTACATACAGAACAAGATGAAAGTACTCCTAACCCACACTGAGCAGGAAGGGAAGACCTTGTCTGCCGCCAGGGTCAAGTTTTCAACTATTCAGTGCACTTTTTCTAGAAACCAACTCAATGGAAAGAAAACTTGGTTCTGGAAGTCTCAGGGGTCTTCCCAGGATCAGCATGGGGATCCATCCTCTGGAGGCAGAGGAGGAGCTTTCAGTGGGAAATGCCCTGCAGGAGCAGAAGGGGTCCACAGAATCAGGCCTTCAGAGAGCCTTCCCCGATAAGAACTATCAATGCTTCTGAAGCGCTTCCAGGCTGCTCATCTCTGGAGACAGTCAGGGGGCATTTTTCTCTGCACCCTACCGCCTGGACTGATATAATGCAAAACAAGTGGGTGCTAAAGATTATATCCAGAGGTTAATTATATCCCTTTTCTCCTTCCTGTACCAGAGAGGTCAAAGAGATTCTCCAATGTTCCACCCTGTCAGAGGCAGTACACAGTAGCAGAGATTCGATATCTACTGCAAAATAGAGTCATCCAACAGGTCCCGACCAAACAAAAAGGATTCAGAACTTACTCAAGCTTTTTTTTAGTGCCAAAGAAAACCAGGGACCCGAGATCCATTTTGAATTTGCTCATAAAGAAGGCAAAGTTCTGAATGGTTGTTTCAGTCCTTCTGTTGCTGCTGTGGAAGGATGATTGGATGTGCTCAGTGGACCTAAAAAAGAACATGTACTATCGCATCAAAATAGACAGCTGCTCCAGAAGTCACTTGCCCTTCTGGCTAGGCACCAGTGACTTCCAATTCAGAGCGCTGCCCTTTGGACTCACCATAGCACCCAGGGTGTTTACCAAATGCATGGCAATAGTTGCAGGTCCCCTGAGACTGCAAGGATTCCAGTTTCCATATCTGGATGACTAGCTCTTCACTGCCCCAACCAGGCATCAACTACTCCAGGCTTGGGATTACTTCTTCAAACTTGCCAACCATCTGGGTATCACTATAAACCTGACAAAGTCGAACCCATCCTCAGTTCAGCGTTTAGAATTTATCAGAGCTTCCTTGGACACAGTGAACCAGATTGCAACTCGACCCACTCATCTTGTTCATACTTTAAGATCATATTCGAGCCGTTTTAGATCGGTCTTCCCCACCGGCAAGGCTGATACTTAAGACTATCGGCTCTATGGTGGCTGCCATTCCTTTAGTTCCTATAGCAAGGTATTTTATGCGAGTGTTTCACTGGTCCCTGGCTACTGAGTGATCTGTTCTCTACCAGCCTCTGTCTGCTCTTATCAGGTTGACATTGGTCTGCAGAAAACATCTCCAGTGGTGACTGCTGTTGGACGACCTGACGATCAGCAGACCTTTCCTCCTCCTTTCCCCCTCAGCCACTGTGACCATGGATGCTTCCCAGTTTGGGTGGGGGGTGCATTTCAAGGAAAAGATGGTCCAAGGCGCATGGTCGCACATAGAGACCAGGCTGCATGTCAGTGATCTGGAGATGAGAGCAGTCCTCCTTACATTGCAATCCTTTCAGGACATTCTCTCTGTAGGAAGTATTGTGATTCACACAAATAACATGTCAGTGGTGTGGTACATGAACCAGTAAGGAGGAACCCGCTCTTACCCATTCTGCAGAGGCCATGAGGGTCTGGGAATGGGTGATGTCGTTTGACAGTTTTCTACTTGCAATTCACATACTGGGAAAACCCAACTTCCTGCAAGCTCAGCAGGTCCATCCTGATCCCTTATGAGTGGTCCGTCTGCCATTCAGTAGTGGACTTGATCTTCGGCTACTGGGACCAACCCTGCTACAACCATTTTACGTCTCCCCAGAACAAGTGCTGCAACTACTTTGCTGTGACCCCCCCCCCCCCTTTTTGGGGGAGTTCCCGAGGGACACTCTGATTTACAGTTGGCCCACTGGTCTCCTTTACGCTTATTCCACTTTGCTTTTGATCCCAAAGTTTCTACAGAAAGCAAAACATCTGATGACCTTTGCAATCCTCATTGCATCCTACTAACTGATTTGGTTCCCCTTCCTCTGGTCTCATCTGAAATATCCTCTGTGAATACTGGAACCAAACAGGAATGCCTTCTTCACCCAATAGAAGATTTTCAACCCAGTCTGATATCCCTCAAACTGACAGCTTGGTTTCTCCACTTCCAGTAATTTTTTGAAGGTCCAGGCTTGCCTCCCCTGTCTGAGACATTATTCTGGATTCCCAGAAACAGGTTACCAAGAAAGTCAATGGGATTAAATGGAAGAGCTTTGCCTCCAGAGAGAAAATTGCCCCCTTTTCAGCTCCAGTATCAGCTATCCTTTCCTGTGTCTCTCTTCAAAGGAGACAGTTTCTCTACTATCAAACTTTAGTTGGCAGCCATCTTTAACTTCCATTTTTGTAATGATTTCAATTCTCCTGTAACCTCCAAATTGTACAAGGCCTTCTTGAAAGGAATCTTCTGTTCAGGCCTCCAATTAAAGATCTTTCCCTGCCATGGTGTCTTACTGTGGTCTTACAAGGTTTAACCCAAAAACCTTTCAAACCAGCTAGTGTTTGTGACTTAAAGTTTCTTTCATGGATGACAGTTTTTCTTATCGCTATCACTTCAGCAAAGAGAATTTCTGATGCAGGCACTGTCTTCTAAGCCTTCTTACATCATTATCACAAAGACAGGGTGGCCCTTCATACTAATCTCTCTTTCGTGCCCAAGGTAGCTACAGAATCTAACCTCAACCAGACCATACAACTGCCAGTTTTCTTCCCAAAATTTTCTAATAAAGGAGAACATTTGTTACACCTGCTTGATGTTCATAGGCAGTTACATTTTTTTCTTCATAAGACGAAACATTTTCTTAAATCAGACCAATTATTTGTGTCCTCCTCACAGAACCACTTAGGCCAGGCAGTTGCAGAAGTTATTCTTGCTAAATTGGCAACAGACTCCATTACCCTGATTTATGCCAAGAATGAATTACAGTTGCCTCGTTGTCCTAAGGTCTGCTCAGCTAGGTCTATGCCTGCCTCACCTGCCTTTTCTTCCAGGGCATCCTTAGAAGATGTTTGTGCTGCAGCCACTTGGTCAAAAATTCATACCTTCATCACATTTTATAAATTGCACATTCTTTCCAGGAGCAGGGCTTACTTTGGTTCTGTAGTGCTCCTGCATGTCCTTCCTTGAGGCCACCCAGGAGTTGTATAGCTAGGGACTTTAACCCATCTGTGAGGAGGAATGAAAGAGAACATCAGATTTATAAGTTATGTTCTTACCATAACTTGGTATCTGTGCTGTCTTCTTTCATTCCTCCTCACCTTCCCTCCCAGCCATCCCCCTACCCTGTGCTCTAGAAAACCTGGAGAGAACTTTGTAGGAACTGATGTTCCTGGTTTGAGCCTCTGGTTCTTGATTTGTCGTTCTTCTAAATTTTCTGAACTCCATAGCTATTTAGGCAGCAAACTCGATCTGAGGTAGTTGGGCAGAGGACACTGTTTTATGGAAAGTGAGAGGAGCTCGAGACTTGGATCCTAGTCTGTAAAAATGCAGCCAAGTTGGATTTGAGGGTCGGATCCATAACCCAACTGCGAGGAGGAATGAAAGAAGACAACACAGATAGCAAATTATGGTTCGTACATAACTTATAATTTAGTCTCTTCCTGAATATCATAGCAGAATCCTTTTAATCTATACTACTAAGTAAAGATAACGAAAATAATGTGCAGGCCAAGGGGCAAACACTCCGTTGTGGAAATAAACGTAAATAACTTAAGAATATAACAGTCACAACGGAAAGACCAGGCAGGAAAAGACAGTCACTAAATCCTGCAATAGAAAAGATAAAACGTGGTATTTATTGCAACAAATGGTAAGCGCTTTCGCAGTTAAGCTTCATCAGACCAGGGTAAGCGCTTTCGCTTTTTTATCGCTGGTCTGATGAAGCTTAACTGCGAAAGCGCTTACCATTTGTTGCAGTAAATACCACGTTTTATCTTTTCTATTGGAGGATTTAGTGACTGTCTTTTCCTGCCTGGTCTTTCCGCTCTGACTTTGCTATACTACTGAGTGCTTCATTTTATTATGTCCCCTTAAGTGTGGGTATTGCTGAATGAGTTTGTGTATTAATACATTGCCTTTGTTTTTATCTTCATTAATTTTGTATACTGAAAAATCTTACACACACATGATGATTGGAGTCATGACATCATATTAGGTGGGCACTGGAGCAGACGTCAGTACTCCTTTATCTTTCCTGAAGGCTTAGTCTTCAACATTCACTCATGAGCAGGGTAATTTTTTTTAAGCAAATCTGTCATTGGACATTAGCACCGTAGACACATCTGGAACATGCCCAACAAATTGACCAGGCCTAAGGCTTGACATGGTTTAATTACATAAGTAAGACCTTTTAGTTCTGCTTTGTCTTTGACCTTCCTTGAGTCTGTCCTAATTCCACATGTACTTAAACTGTGACTGAACTTTTGATTTTCAGGCTCATCTGTGTTTGTCTCTAGCTTCAGAACAGAGATGTTAACGGTTTGCAGTACCTCCAGTGTTTCGTCTTTTTATTTCTTTATCAGGCCAAAACACTAGAATATCATCCATGATAACACCACCTCTTTGTCCTTTTAGTAGATTGCTCATTTTATCTTGAATTTTTTTCTGGTGATAGTTTTGCTAAAATGTCAGTCTTTAGAAAGAAAGCCTTTCAACGGGAGTAACAAAAGTTTTTTAGCTTTTGAGTTTGTATCTCTGTATGTGTTTGCCAAAAACACTGGAAGACACTAATGTGGAGAATACTCCTGCACTATTCTACTTCGATTATTAAGTTTTATCTGTAGGTTTTGACAGTTTTTTTGTGGTGCAAGTGTTTTTCTTTCCTCTAACTATTCTTTCTTGGTGTGTGGTGTGTGTGTGTGTGTGTGTGTATATATATATATATATATATAAAGATCCACTGTGTGACAGTACTCAACAAGAATGAATAGAGTTCCAGCAGTCCTTTTCTTGCTGATTTCATCCATGCCCCTTTCATCTGTTTTCTGTCCCACTTTCCTCTGAAATAAGTTGTGTTGAGGGCCCTTGGAACACTGAAATTCTTGCCTCATTTTGCTTATATACTTACATAATCCTTTGTTTCATCATCATAATTTTTAAAGCATTTATGCTGACTGGTGTCAATATGCTGACAAACTAAACAGGGTAGTCCAAACTTATATTACCCCCAGCAGTGTAGCAGTAGCTAACTTATCCTATTGAATCCCCAAGCAAGCTGTGAGATACAATAACTCCTGTATGACCTGAGGCTTCTTTCCTGTGGTCATCCTCTGATCTACTGTGGAAACCTGACAACAGTAGATTAATGTGGATGGTCAGAGGAAAGAAGCCCCAGGACATGTAGGAGGTACTCTGGAAATCTAACAACTCTAAACTAAATTTATAGGTTCATAGGTTCATACTAGGCTATCTGCCCTAGGGCATTTATAAGCCTAGCCAGAATGTGTTTGGCTTTCGCCACCCATTTTAAATTTATTTTGCTATGCCCCTTTTCGAGTTTAGTACACTGTGCCTCTGTCTAACAGTGACACAGAAGTGATACCCGGGGTAAACCTATGATCTCCCATCCACTCATCAAGATTCCTCTTGAAGAGAGTCAATGAGGGACTCTGCCTAACCTGGACTGGGATTTTATTCCAGAGTGAAGGGAGCCTCTGGGTTATGAATCTGTCCCTCCAGCATGTCCTATTTATTTCACTGCTGAGGTTCAAGTCTCGAGCGTAGCTCGATGGGATTTGGATTTTCTGAGGTGCAGCATGTCCATTAATTCCGGGTTGGACATGGCTTTATACGTCAGGCACAGATTGCCTCTGAACAGGTGGTATACCACTGAGTAGAGCTGGAGTTTCTTTAACCGGGCAGCATATGGCATCTGTTTGAGCCCTTTGATCCTCTTGGTGAGGTACTTTTGGAGTCTTTCCAGTTGCTGCAGGTGTCTGGTAAGGTACATCCCAAAAGGGACATTGTACTCAATTATGGGCCTGATGAGGGATGAGTAAAGAGGCACGATGACCTCTCCTGATCTAGATGTGAATCCCTTCATGATTAGGTGGGCTATATAAAATGTTTTTCTAACCACTTTGGCCATGTGGTTGTCAAATGAGAGATTGCTATCAACTTGGGTCCCCAGGTCCCTAATTACTTCTTCTGTACTTAATGGATTACCACCTATGTGGTAATTTGTGGGCACTTTGTTTTTGCCAAAGAGATGACTATACACTTTTGGCATTTAGCTTGAGGCCATGGCTCTGGCACCAGTTGTCTGTTTCTATGAGGCCCTTTTGGAGGATGCTTGTGTCAGCTGGAGAGTCGATTATGGCACCCAGTTTGCAGTCATCTGTGAACTTGGTCAGCCGCAGTCCTTCCGTGTTGGCCTGTACCTCAGAGAAATATATACTGAACAAGAGAGGTCCCAGGACTGAGCCTTGTGGGACACCACTTGTAACTGGTTTGGAGTCTGACATGGGTCCAGCAATTCTAACCATGTGGGTTCTGTCCTTGAGCCAGTTTGCAATCCATCTAGTGACATAGGGGTTTATATTTAAGCTGGTGAGCTTATCTATAATGCCCGAGTGGGGTATTGTATCGAAGGCTTTTGCGAGGTCCAGGTAGGCTGTGTGGACCACCTTCCCCTCGTCAATGGCCTTGGTGACTGTTTCAAAGAAATCAACCAGGTTTAAGAGGCAGAATCTGCCCTTAACAAAGCCGAACTGGGTAGGATCCAGTGTCTGTAGGTCCCCAATATCTTTATTTATGAGGTCCATGATGATCCTTTCCATAGCTTTGCAGACCAAGCTAGTCAGGCTTATGGGGCGATAGTTTCCAGGATCCGTTGAGGCACCACCTTTATGGAGAGGGACCACTGTTGCTGTACGCCACTCTTTGGGCACATATCCTGTAGTAAGGCTGAGACTGAACAGTAGTTTTATGTTTGGGTTTAGCTCTTCTTGGAGTTCATGTAGGACGCAGCCCGGGACACCGTCTGGTCCCACTGATGCTGTGTTTTTTGCTTTGGTGAGGGCGGCTCTTACCTGAGCATCTGAGATGTCAGGGGGGCAGCACTCTGCTGGGATAGATATTTGCCCTTTTGGTGGGGAGGGGAGAAGTTTGCGCTGAACCTGTCAGCTAGGATGTTGGCAATGTCTGTGGGTTCGGTGTATTTTTTGTCATTTTGGACTAATTCTGAGCATATCTGGGAATTACCACCCAGGTTCCTAACATAACTAAAGAAAGCCTTGTGATTATCCGTAGTGTCCTGTGCAATTTTTCTCTCGAAGCTGGCCTTAGACAATTTTATGAGTGCCCGTAGTTTTTTGCTAATACTGATCAGTGATGCCTTCCCTTTTTGGGATTTTGCTCTATCATTTAGTAGCTTCCTCCTTCTATTGTATAGTTTGTTTATGGCTGGGGTCCACCAGACAGGACGTCTGCCTTTGGAGGATTGGGTCTTGGTTTTATTTGGGATCGCATGATCCATGCATTCCTGAAGGTGTTCATAGAATGCGTTTATAAAGGATTCTGTGGTCTGGGCCGTATTTTCCACAGGCCCAGGGGCTTTGAAGGATTCCACTTCGGTTTTGAGGAGTGTGATATTTGCTTTAGAGAAGTTTTTCACTGTGGTTTTCTGGGCAGGGGGTGGGGTCGGGATATGAATATCCAGTGAGATTAGTTTATGGTCTGATCTTACTAATGAGGGATACACTTCTGGTCTGGAGCATAGAGTCCCCATGTTGGTGATGATCAGGTCCAGTATGTTTTCCCCTCTTGTGGGAGTGGTAACAAGTTGTACCATAGCATTTGAGTTTATAAATTCTAGGAACCTTTGGGCTAGGGTGTTGGAGCTAGTGTAATGCTCCCAGTCTATGTTTGGGTAGTTGAAGTCGCCCAATATAATGGTGTTTGGAGAGACCTTCATATTTTCCAGTGTTCTCAGGAAGGCCGAGTGGGGTTCCTGGGTTTGGGAGGGTGGTCTGTAGCAGGCTATAAACTGGAAGGCAGTTTTACCCATTGTTAGTTGCACATGGATAGTCTCTGATGCTTCGTGCTTTGCCACCAACCTGGAGGTGTGGGTATCTTTGATGAATATCGATACTCCCCCTCCTTTTGTGGTTCGGTCCAAGTTTTGGGGCTGAAAAGCATGGTATGAGGTATAACCTGGTAGTGCTGGGGTGCTCTCGGGAGCCCTAAACCAGGTTTCTGTTACTGCACAGATATCGATGTTCTCCATGCTAAGGAGAGTTTCGAGTGCATGCATCTTGAGGTTTAGACTTCTGGCGTTGAGTAGCATTACTCTTAGTTTCTTATCCCTTGTGATACCTATGGAGGTGGGTTTGTCTTTTGAGCCTTGCCTAAAAAAGGCACTGTGGGGGTAGTAAGAGCCTTTCCCAATATCCGAAAGCCCAGGGGTGACAGGTGCAAGCCGTCCCTAGCGAAGCATCGTGGCTTGTCGAGCATATCATCCCAAGCTGACGGGCATTGTATCCCCTTTGAATGACACCAGTACTTAAGCCAATTGTTGAAATTGATCATCTTGTCTTCATATTGTGGCATCATTCTTGGTGAGGGTAAGATGCTACTCAAGGTCAGGGCCATACCGGCCTGGGCTACATGCTCAGAGAGCTCCTCTATGTCTCTTTTCATGTAGTCCAGGGAGGTACGTCTCAGGTCATTCACACCAGCATGGACAATGACTGAGTCATATTTGTACTTGCCTTGGAGTGACCTGAGTGCTTATGTTATGTGGTGGATCCTAGCGCCCGACAGGCTGCTCACCGTGACCCTCTCCTTGTTCAGCCTGGTGAGCGGGACGTCAGTGTGCCTGATGATAGAGTCACCTATTACAAGTGTATCAGGTGTGTTGTTTAGTCTTAAGGGCTGTGACTGTTCGGCACACTGGCTTTGTGAGATATCTGTTGCACGTGTTTTGTTTTGGGGTAGCGGTTGCTTGGGTGTCTGCTTTGGAGGTCTCTGCTGCTTAGGCAGATCTTTATTTAGAGCCTCCGAGTATGTTTTTGTGTGATTATGTGTTTGGTTTGCTGTCGTGGTAGGGCTATGTGAGACTGGAATTGTAGTGAGTGTGGTTTCCTTCTCCTCCTGACTGGTTATGCCAGTACTGAGTTGAGAGAGCTTAGCCTCCAGTTTGGCTATATGGTTGCATCTATCACATGTGTTGGAATTTGTTGGGAGGAGGAGAGGGTTGTCTGTGTACATGAGGCAGTTGTAACATTGCCTCAAGATTCCCAGATTCACCAGCTGGACTGGAGAGGAGATTTGCCTGAAACTACAAGGCTTAAAGAGGCAATCGACTTAAAAATATTAAATCACATTGAATATGATGGTTTGCATTTAAAGCTACCTAAAATCTAAACAGTCGCTTTAACAGTATATGAAATGACTAGTCAGGTTTAATGCAGCTGTATGTCACCATCTTCCAAGGGTACCCAAATCACCTCTGCTGACTCCTTTTAGCATAGGAGAGCAGTGGCTATACGTGAGGGGGGACTGCCAGATTGCCATTTTATTTAATCTGTATCAGAAATTGAGACCAGGGACCAAGTAAATGTGCTTCATTTCTAGCGCTTCTATCCATTAAATCCTTCTTTTGGCACTATAACCATAGTTGAAGGGATAAACACATAAAATGACTGATAAAGTGAGTGCTTTATCCTGTTACGTGTTGCTTGTCGACCCCAGTCTAAATGTGGATGTTAGAATCATTAGAATCCTGAACCCAGGATAGCAGTATATAATCCCTTTATACTTTTAAGATCAGGTTACATTTTATAAATTGAGTTAGTCTTGTGTGCACTTTAATTCTTTTATTTTTAACTTCTTGGGTACCATTGGTGTTACTTGAGAGACCATTCCTGCTAGCTTGCAGCTTGAACCTTTCTTTTATCAGTTTTGGCAGTACTGTGATTCGGACCCCATCTTTCACACTGGTGTACTATCAGTCCATCACAGGGTTCATCAAAAGCTATTTTTCTTACCCCCCCACCTTTCAGCTTGACTTTGGAGATAGTTTTGCTCGTATTGTGGTAGTGTTCCTTTAAAATGTTTTTGGAAGCATATGCATTTTTTCAACCCAGCACAACAGATTACACTTTACTTTTCCACCTTTATGATTTGCTGGAAAAGAAATAACAAGAGGTGTTATCAATTTTTGGAAGGTGGTGTACCTTTGGAGATGATTGTGTACTGTCTTTGGTGAGCCTCCCCCTTTCTGTATCATTTCTGTCTAGCAAAAGCTTTGAAGAGTTTCACCTAGCTGCTACTCAGTTTCCTTTCTGTCCTCCTCAAATTCTGTTTGTCTGTGAAATGAGAGCATCTTCATAAATGAGTACTGTTTGTCAGTGTGTCTACTCAGGTCAAACACGTGTTTTAAAATGTTTCATTTTATAGAAAGCCCTTTGTATATGTAGTCTGACGTTATGTTTAACAGTAGTACTATATAATTCATGTTGTATAACCTCCTTGAAATTTAATAAATACTGCACATAAATAAGGCTGTTCAATGTATGTCATTGCAGGGGTCCTGACTGGGACACACAACTCTATGACCAGCCAGGTACAACAGTAAGAGACATTCTTATAGAACTGTACAGCAAGGCTGGTTCCACCCATCAGTGGAGTCTGATTCGTAGCATTTCAGGCATGCTGAAGAAAAAAGTTGAAGCTCTTGATGAGGTAAAGTATTATGTAATTTCTTCTGAATATTGAAGAGAAATATGTCTGCCTCTTCATTATGTCATTTAAATGTAATGAAGTATTTTTTTTTTTGGTATTGAATAAGTTAATGATTTATTCTGAATCCAAATTGCTGAATATTTCATAGTTAGCAGTAAGATTACTGTGGGTTTTGTTTTAGCACCTGTGTTTTTATTCATGACAGCAGAGTAGTTATTTTCATATAAGGTAACATCTAGTTAAAACACTAGTAACCATAAACTGAAGCCCTTTCCCAAAAGAAAGTGTATGGAGAATATCTCATGCCCTTTCTCATCCAGCTAGAATGGCCCTGGCTAAAAATATGCTCCTCCCTAAATTCAGATATGATTTACCTGTCCTGACTTTCCATTCTTTGCACAATACAAATACAATTCCCAGGCGTGTGCAATTTAATTCAGTAAAAAGACTTTTTATTTCAGGTGGCTAATCTGTGAATGTCTCCTATATTTCTCTGTCTTTGTAAGGTCAAAAATGTTCTCTTGAGAATGTCAAAGTTCTGCATGTCTGTCTTTGCCAGTGTTTTAGCCTGAAACATATTCACTGAATGTAGCTCAGCTGTACATTTACACTAAAACTCCATTTATTAAAACTAATCTCAAGTGTAACATAAGGCTTGCTTTAAATGGATACATTTTCAAGCCTATTCCAAGAGATGAACTGTATTTGTCCTTCCATATCACTATTGCAGTATCCTTTAAAATGGGGATCCCCTGCCAAGGGCAGCCCGACATCCAGCCGGTATACCAAAGCCTTTAGGTTGTAAGGGGTATGCCGTACATCACACACATGCTCCCCATGCGTGGTGTAGGGCATAAAGATGATGTCTGGATGTACCATCCTCAGGACTTCTTTGCCGGCAGTCCGAACACCATCTTCGATTGTCAGTCTGAATGTTTGTTCATCTGCTGATTATTGGACCACTTTCAGATAAGTGCCCCATTAGGTTTTTTTGATTTTCTTATCCTTGTTTTGTCTTGTTTAGTTGTTGGTTTCATGTTATCCAGAAAGGGGGAATGCCAGTACAGGAGATAGATTCCCTATAAAGATTGTCACGAGCAGTGTTTGTTCTGTTTAGGTACTTCCCACAACCATATGTTTTGTGAGATTTGCCAAGCTTTCATCCCAAAGACACTGAGTAGTTGTCTTTCGTCTCTCGCTATTTACTTGGCTAAAGACACTATGGAAGGACCTTTCTGGCTCGGTCAGCCATCTGTGAAGAAAAAGACTAAGAAAGCTTAGTCAGATTCTTCCGCTGTGAGCCTAGTGAAATCCCAGAGGATTGTCCAGTTTCCTTCTCAGATTCATCTGCCACAACTGCTTCAGAGGCTGGCATGGATCCGACTTCACGCATGTCCATGAAGGCCTTGCAGATATCCGCCTTGAATGTACAGGGGGAACTGCAGCTAATAATTACAGAAGGGCCTAGAAGTGTTCCTCAGATATTAGTGAGAGATGAGGCTCCAACTACAATAATAGTGTCATCAAGGATTAGCGCCTCCTAAGTTGTTTAAGGCTGAAGTCCCTCTTGAAAAGAAGCAGAAAACTAAACACATTTCTCCTGCTGCTAAAGATCCCCAGAGTGAATGGCAAAATTTCATTTGAGGGCTGTTTAATTACCTTATGTCTCTGAAGCCTCCACAGGAGGTTTCTGTTCCTGCTCCTCCTTGGTCTTCTACCCCTGTTAAGAGGCCTAGGGAGCAGGAGTCTTCTGACAATGATGAATGCAGATTCTGATGAAATGTCCCTCACTTACTCTTAGATTCCTTCTCCCCTAGATTATGGTTCTGAAGAAGGCGACTCTTATCAGTCCTGAATCTTCTTTTGAGGATATATCTTTTGGTTACACTATTTCCAGAATGATGGCATTTTTCAAATGGAGCTGTACTCAGGTGTTTGATATTGAGAACAGATACTATGAGCTTCTGCAGGCGGAGTCTTCTTGGCCCTATGCTGTTCCCCCTGTTTTTGCTGTCTTGCTGAATGCATTTTCCACTGCTTCTCAGGCTCCTGATTCCCAGCCCCCTGCTCTCAAAAAAACTGCTAGGTTTTGTAACGTGCCTGATGAGTGCAAGTTTCTTTTATAAGTTCCCCTCAGCTGACCATTTTGTGGTATCAGTTGCCTTTGATAAGCCCTTCAGATTGTTGTCTTCTGCTAAGTTGCTTCCCTTTGAAAAGGACATCAGAACCATGGAGAGACTAGGTAAGAAATTGTATACTATTGCTACCCTAGCCTTTAGAGCCATGAACTGTCAGACACGTATGACCAGATATGTTTTGGCTCTTCTCTCTTAGGCTTGTCAGGCTATTTCAGATTTTCCTAATTGTAAGGGGAAGGCCTCTGCTCTTTCCTTGCAAGTGGTATCTTTCCAAGTTGCTCGCCATTCCTTTTAATGTAGCTGTGATGCAGATGAGGCTTCATCCTAGGGATGCTGCTTTTGCTTCTGTTTTAAGGAGATATTCTGGGCTCAGACTTCAAACTTTGCCTGATGATAACAAGGCTAAACCTTGTTTGGTGTTGCAGCAGAGTTGTTTAAGTTCCTGCAAGAAAAGGTTAAGGCCTTATAGGAATTGAATCCAAAAACAGACCAGCACAATGGTAGTTCGGCTAAAAAACATTTATTATTGAATAAACTTCCAAACCAAGAGTGTTATATCTTGATTGGCAGGCAAACCGGTTTTGGCTATAAAAAGCCTTCTTCAGTGCTAAACCACAAATGATCAACAGTTGAGCAGCTCCAACATCCTGGTATTATATAGAAAAATATTTAAAGGCATATTGCTGAAAAAATAAATTCCTTAAATGTATACACATATCATAAATACTGATATACTTATTATCTATTAAATCTTGATATCATTATAACAAAAATTGACATGTGTGCAAATAAAATTATAAATAAATCAATCAACAATATGCATAGAGAGGTAGGCTGACATATTATTCCATTTCATTTAATCCAGGTTTGAACAAAGCACCTAACCTGGTTATCCACATAGTTTCCATATTGTCAAGTTTAGCATGCCAGCCTGCTTTGAAATTCCTGTGCATTTGGATCTTATCTTTAATAATAAATTTAAAAAGTGCAGTTGGGTGGTTGATGGTATGTTTATACAGGGCACTGGAAAAACGGTGGTTTCTAATGGCACTAAGGTGTTTACTTATCCTCAGTTTGAATGATCTGATCTGTTTTTGGATTTACTTTCTGCTTTTGTTTGGACCGTGCACTTAGTCCCTCGTGCTTGTGCGTGTTTGGTTTGTTCCTACTGCTTGCTCTTCACGCTGGGGACGCCTGGTATGTCGGCAACATCTTTTCTGCAGCTCCTATCTTACTTGGATTAATACGTGTCTGTTTGGTTTATTTTTGACTACATCGGTGATGTTATGCTGGTTTAGTTTTTGCAGCATTCAAGATTTTGCGATCGTTTTGGGCCAGCATTCAGTTTTGGTCTAATCTATATTTATATCAGGCATTGGGCCTACTTCGTGGACTACTTCCTTTTCAAGGGATTTGGAAAACGTAGTGGATTACTTTTGTGCTTATGCCAACATTTTGAACTTTGTTTTGTCGTTTGGATTTTGCGAGGGTTTACTAAATTTTTATCATTTTGGGCGCTGACTAAGGATTAATATATATTCATCTAATAAGTACTGTGGACTTAATATATATACATATATATTACCAGCATTTCTATTTGATTACATCTATGGATATACCCATCGCGTTTTTGGCTTTGGACCTAATGTCTTATTTTTGAATCTTACATCATTCAGTTTAAGACCCAGTTCGGATTTATATTATAAGTTGGCTGTTTTTGGTCGATTACAAGGGACATTTGTTCTGTTTGTTAATTAGTCAAGAACTTGGAATTGTATCTGCGTTTATATATGACGCTACATTTTAGTTTCTTATTTTATACAATCTAGAATTGGCAGTATGTATAGTTTGGAGAATGTTTTTCATCATTCAGTTCTATGTTTAATTTAGGTAATTACTCTCATTTCTGTCATTGCTGTGAGACTAAATATCACATAACTCGGGCACATTAGTCTAAGGAACGTTTAGAATTGTTTTGTTTGATATCAGCTTGACAAGGATTTGCAACTGTATTCATGTGTATGTAAGGTGCTATAATTCAGTGTCTCAAATAACATTACTTAGTATTGTCACATTTTGGGGAATGTTTTCGTTTTATGGTTTCAATTCAGCCTACTAACCCTGATTTCTGTTAGTGCTGGGGTTTGTTGGCACACCTATTGTGACAGACATTTTTGTATTTCTTTGTAGGTTTATTCAGACACACACAAATTGGATTTCATGGTTATATTCTTAAGTATTTCCCCTAGTCATACATATGGTTTTCAGCTGTTTTGCTCTGTTTAGTACTTATTCAGGTTCTCTTTTTCAAGCTCACTTAATAGCTTTGGCAATAATTGTTTAACCATTTTTGACCCAAGTACAGGTTTTCTGAATATCATATTGGTATTTTATATATGATTTTGTACTGTTGATACCATATTTGTGGAGTGTACATATATCTTTTATTCACCAATATACTAGGTAAGCAGGCAACTTTATGCCCTTATATCTATATATATTGTCTTTACTAATATTTGGCATTTTGGTCTATTTATATTGGATATTCACATTCTCAACATTATATGGGACGAAAGTCCAGCAATAGTATATACACACTAGTGTATATGCATTTTGTGTCTGTGTTTAACGATGAATATATGGTAGCAGAGACGAACTGTCGGCTACCACAATTGTATATGGGAAGAGTTATGGTTACACAAGATATAAATCATAATTGTTGATTTACACAAGTGCATACCCTCGACATCCAATTTTTGGACCTTTATAATTAGATTTAATATCTGACTGTAGTGAGACGAAGTGTCAACTACTTCAGTATATTGGCATATATATTCTCTTTATATATAGTGAGGCATTTTGGTTGTGCTTATATATTTTTTTATTATTCGTTATGGAGGCCACTCTCCACAATATTTAGGGTCAACACAGGGTACATTCTCACATATATATACATACTTGCTTTTATTTAAGTCATATTTATGCTAGATTATTTGCCTGTTTTGGGTCAAGAATTGTGCTGTGATATATTGCCTTAGAGTTATACCATGGATTTAAGTGGAATTTTGCAAGGACCATCGGCTGACAAAGATAACCTGGAAGCCTTTGGCTTCAACACTAGGGGGTCTACTAGTCTCAATAATGTTGAAGGGGATTCTAAACATAAATGTGGGTTAGTTTTCCAAAAACTGACTAGAAACATGAAATCACTCCGGTCTAATATTTGGCACTTGAAACTATTTAAGGCCTATAAACTAAAAGATATAACACCTAGAGGTCTAAGGATCCGTCTTCAACCCTTAGTAGCAAATATTGATGCCCAACTATCACAGGATTGGGCTTTAGCCCAACACCAGGCTTCAATGCTATTTGTAAATACCCTGATTGTCTATTATGAAAGGACAATTGAATCACAAATAGCAGAAATTCATAAGGTGTGTCTTTGAGGCCCAGATATTTGAAACTGAAGAATTTTTCAGAGTATACTTCCAATTTAGCCAAAGATTTGGCCAATCTGGAACAACAGTTGATTAAGAGAAAAACACATAAATTTAACAGGGATGTGTCAGATTACGACAAGGGCAAACCATTCGTTACATCCAAGAATGTCAGGTTCACAGATAGAATTAATAAAAGTAATCATGGTAGAAAAAGGCCCAGATCAATATTAAGAAGGACAGAATCTACCCTTAGTGGTATGTCGGAGGATGAAACTTCCTCTGCTACAGACTATGATGTCCCTTCACACCAGGTGTCTCCTGCTGCCAAGAGAAAACAGTCAGACCCTTTAGACGTAAGACACGTAGGGGGGCAGAAAGCATAGAAACAGAAACAGGAACATCCAGTTTACAGGTCCTATTACAACAGATTGTGAAACAGTGAATAATGTACACAATATTTCATCTTTTGAATTATCACCTGTATATTACCAAGTATTAAATAAAGGTCTTAATTTTGTTGCCACCTCACCTGTTTCTGAATATAGTTTGTTAAAGGATGTTAATGATTTTTGCAGATTGGTTAATCTTAAAATATTTTTTTCAGACCATGACTCCACTCATAGATCTACTGGCTTCAAATTTGGCAAGTCAGATTTTAAACCACCCATGGATAAACATGTTTCTATTTTTAAGGAATGTGTCATCAAAGATTTACATTTTTCCACGAGATACCAACCTACTACAAATAACCTCACCCAAGCAGAGAGTTTTGCACTAACAGAACTTCAACTTAATCATGACATTGTTATTACTCCAGCTGACACGGGGGGTGGTATTGTGGTTATCGATCACAGTAAATATAAAGCTGAGGCTTTCACACAGCTGTCTGATGCTCGATTTTATATTAGTATGGTTATTGATCCTACACCTAATTTCAAGGCACAGATAGACTCTTTTTTGGATTTAGCGATAGAAGAAGGTATTATTAGTAAACAGGTTTGTAAACAACTTAAAGTGGTGGAACCTATGCCCCGATACTTATATCTTCTTCCAAAAATCCACAAACATCCCACTAACCCCCCAGGTAGACCTATTGTCTCTGGGAGGGGTTCTCTTACTGAACCACTATCTGCTTTCCTGACTTATTATTTAAAACCCTTATTGCCTCATGTGAGATCAAGAATACAAGATACTACGCAATTCCTCAACATCATCTAAGATTCACAATTAGAAGCGGACTGGTGGTTATGTACCTTAGATGTTTCATCTCTCTACATGAGCATCATCCATGAAGCTGGTATAGCTGCGATCTCTTATTGGTTGGATAAATCACAATTATATTCCACTGGTTTCAATAATTTTCTTGTCACACTTACTGAGTATGTGTTGTGTAAAAATATTTTTTACTTTGATGGACAACCATATTGGCAGATCAAAGGTACGGCAATGGGGGCTTCTTTTGCCCCCATATATGCTCATTTATTTATGGGCTTCTGTGAACAATCATTCATATATGATGAACATCACAATCTGTATATTAACGATTTGGACATCTGGAGAAGATATCTAGATGACTGTTGGATGGTGTGGCGTGGGGATAAGGCCCATGTGTTTGATTTTGTCAGGTACCTCAATAACAATCCTTGGGATATACAATTTACTCTGAATATAGAGTATCAAGAGATTGTTTTTTGGATGTTATTTCTAGAATGGAAGATCACACATTGGCTACCAGGGTACATAGGAAGTTCCCTCAATATAATACATTGTTACATGCATCAAGCTCTCACCCCCGCCACATCATCCGAAACATTCCCAAATCCCAATTTCTACGTATGAAACGTATATGCTCATCAGAAGAACAACATCAAGTTTGTGTACAAGACCTGTCCAATAGGTTTATTAGTTGTGGATATTCTAGATACCATATTTCTCAAACTATTGATCAGACTAGCAAGATGGCACGTTCCACCTTACTACAATACCAACATTCGAAGTCTGATGACACATCCAATTCTGTCCAGCCGATTAGGTTTGTAATCACTTTTGGCAATAATACATTTAGATTTAGGGAAATCATTAACAGACATTGGGACATTTTAAAGTCTCATGAACTCCTCAATGATATTTTACCAGACAAATGTGCTTTCTCATACCGTAGGGGTCGCACTATACATTCTCGCTTATCTCATTACAAGAGATACACACCAGCTACAACAGTTCAAACCACTCTATTTGGTGACCCTTTGGTGGGATGTTTCCCCTGTGGACATTGTAGTGCCTGTGAACACATTCTTAAAACCAAGGAATTTTCAAGCAAAAATACATCCCAGGTATACAAGATTAACATTTTTGTGAACTGTAGTTCGGATTGGGTCATTTATTTAGCCACATGTACCTGTTCCTCTTTTTATGTTGGTCAGACGTCCAGACCATTCAAATTGAGGATAAGTGAACACCTTAGTGCCATTAGAAACAACCGTTTTTCCAATGCCCTGTATAAACATACCATCAACCATCCAACTGCACTTTTTAAATGTATTATTATAGATAAGATCCAAATGCACAGGAATTTCAAAGCAGGCTGTCATGATAAACTTGACAATATGGAAACTATGTGGATAACCAGGTTAGGTGCTTTGTTCAAACCTGGATTAAATGAAATGGAATAATATGTCAGCCTACCTCTCTATGCATATTGTTGATTGATTTATTTATAATTTTATTTGCACACATGTCAGTTTTTGTTATAATATCATCAAGATTTAATAGATAGTAAGTATATCAGTATTTATGATATGTGTATACAATTAAGGAATTTATTTTTTCAGCAGTATGCCTTTAATTATTTTTCTATATAATACCAGGATGTTGGAGCTGCTCAACTGTTGATCATTTGTGGTTTAGCACTGAAGAAGGCTTTTTATAGCCGAAACCGGTTTGCCTGCCAATCAAGATATAACACTCTTGGTTTGGAAGTTTATTCAATAATAAATGTTTTTTAGCCGAACTACCATTGTGCTGGTCTGTTTTTGGATTTACTTTCTGCTTTGGTTTGGACTGTGCACTTAGTCACTCGTGCGTGTGCGTGTTTGGTTTGTTCTTATAGGAATTGAAGCATATTTTTGTTTCACCTGTTCCCAGATTTCAAAGGAATTATTCTAACAAGCTTGCCTTTGTTCCTAGACTGTCTCACCCTCCCCCCCAAAGGGAAGGGTGGTAGAAGGGCTTCTCCTGCTAAGGCCATCCAAACTCCTGCTACTCAGAAGCCTCTTTTTCTTGACAAACCAAGTGCTGTCTGACTATCCTGTTCTTCTCAGTCACATTCCTGTTTCTCTGTGTCTTGCCCTCTCCCTTCCTGTTTGGTTAAAGGTCACCCAAAACTCCTCGGTTCTTTCCATAATTCACCAGGGTTATTGCCTGGTTTGGAAATCCGCCCCCCACCCCTTTTTGGGCATTCCTCTGGAACAACTGCCCTTTTTTCCAGAGGTGCATCAGGTCCTGTTGGCTCAAAGAACAATTCAAGAAGTTCCAGCCCCTCGGAGGAAGGGGTTTTACTCCTGAGTGTTCTTGATCCCCAGGAAAGAATGCACCTGTAGACCCATTATGGATCTTTCTCAGCTAAACACCTTTTTGATGGTTCCTCCTTAGGCTTTTCTAGTTTCCCTTGATCTCAGTGATGCTTATCTACATGTTCTTATTTATCCCTTTTCAGGAAGTTTTTACATTTCCCTGTTGCTTCCTGACATTTTCAGTCCTCTGCTTTGCCCTTTGGCCACTTTGCTGCTCCAAGGGTCTTCAAATGCCTCACTCCTGTGATTGCTTTCTGCAGGTTGAGAGGGATACAGGTCTTTCTTTACCTAGACGACCTCCTCAATCAGTCCTCTCTAGAGATTTTACTTCATCTACATGTTGCTATTTCTGTCCTTCAAAACCAGGGTTTACTGTAAATTTTCAAAAAATCATTCCTGTCTCTTTCTCAGGTTCATGTTTTTTCTGGGCAGCAGGCTGTAGACAATTCAAATGCTGTCATCCCTGCCTCTTTGTCAGGATCATGTTTTTTCTGGGCAGCAGGCTCTAGACAATTCAAATGCTGTCATCCCTGTCTCTTTGTTAGGATCATGCTTTTCCTGGGCAGCAGGCTCTAGACAATTCATGCTGTCATCCCTGCCTCTTTGTCAGGATCATGTTTTTCCTGGGCAGCAGGCTCTATACAATTCATGCTGTCATCCCTGCCTCTTTCCAGGACTTTTACTCTCCTTGCTTTCTTTCAATCTGTTCTTCCTTTGGCTTCCAGTATAGCCAGGGAGTTTGAGAGCTCTGGGTTACATGGCTTCCACCATTCCTATGTTTCTTCTAGCCAAGCTCCACATGAGAAAGCTCCAGTGGTTTCTAAAGTCAGTTTGGCTTCAAGTGGTGGATTCATCAGTTGTCCCTCAACCCAGGGCTACCTTTTGTTTTGGAAAAATTGACTCATGCTCTTGTTTAAAAAAAAAAGTAACATTCTTTATTAACTTGTGTATAACATAGACAATCTTACATTTATAAACCATACTGACCCAATCTCCGTTGCAAACATTATACATTACAAACTGTGCCTACGTAGCTGTAGCTGCACACATTATGCATCACTTATAATATATCCAGTCATTATCAGTCAGCCCTTACATAGCTCTTTCAAATTCTGCCTACTTTTAAACATTGTTCCTAATTTTTTCTTATGTAATTTAGTCCTGCCCTTTTCTAAAGATCTTAAGTCCAATTGTTTTATATCTGTTGCTATCTTCACTTCTGTTAAAGTTGCTTTAGACTTCAGTTTCCATTTTCTAGTAATTGCTTTTTTTGGCAGCCATCATAATTAGATTCAGCAAGGCCTTATTATGTCTAGGCAATACTAATTCTGTATCGAAGCTCAAAAAATAATTTCTGTAGTTACACCAGCATCTCCGACAGAGCAGTCTGCAGGGAATCTTTAAAGTCTGCCAACTCATTACACTTCGAGAAAATGTTCCCAGTTACCGCTGTCTTCCCCTTCACACCTGCAACATTTGCTGACTACCTGAGGAAAATTCTTTGTAGTCTACTTGGAGTATAAAATACCTATGTAAACATCTCCAACCAAAGATTCTAAATCGTCTAGACTTTGTTGCATATTTGGAAGACCTACATTATCTCCCCACATTGTTTCTTTGTGAATTGCTTATCCATTCTCTCTTTCCAATCCTTTCTAACCTTCTCTGATTGATTCTTATAGTTATCATGCAATATTTTATATGCTCTACTAATTGTTCCTTTCTTAACTGCGACTTCTGTTCTAGATTCTAATAAAAATTCTGTCAGTGAAGGTCTTTCATTTTGGGACCCCCTTATTTCTTTCTCTTTGCCTTATACTCTGATAGCAATCCTTGATGTGCTTTAGAGTCCCCTAAAAGTTTAAGAATGTGCAATATTTTCATATTTTCTTTTTCTTTTCCTGGTCATCTGCATCTCCCAAACCCTTTCTGTGCTTCATTTCTAATGTACTCTAGATTCTTCTAGTCAACTCTTTTTTCAGACATCTTTTATTTATTTATTTATTTATTTGAAGTTTGTTTGCCAGGATGGTCAATTGGGCCGAATGAGCCCATTTTCAATTGAGTCCTGGGGAGAAAAGCTCCATAGATACAATATATAAAAAAAAAACAAAAAAAAAACATTTTGTTAAAGTACAAGAATACATATGAGCCACAGTAAATATTAATACAATTAGAAGTAAAAGCAGAACAATATATAACAATCCATATGGGTTTACAATTTTTAGTCTCTATACTTGCTAAAATAGATGCTAAGTCAAAGACAATAGTGAGTAGGTATGTACAAATGAATTAAACTTGAGAAGTTATTTACAGTATGTTTGTTCTCATAGAGGAGATGTGATTGTAGGCTAAGGGGTTAAGGTAGTAGATGGGGATGTTATGCAGGATGGGAAAATGAGCATTCCCAGAGAGATCTTAAGTGCGAGTGGAGGAGAGTTTTAAAGGTGGGGAGGCTGCAAGTGCTGCAAATACGAGGTGGAAGGGAGTTCTATAGACGGGCTAGGGAAAACGAGAGTAAGAGTTTGCCTGCTGGATGGGCAGGTTTGTGGAGTTCAATCAGGTTCTGAGTGTTGGTTCTTAGGGGTCTGCTAGGTAGGTGTATAGTGAAGGTATAGAGGCAAGGAGAAGGGCAGAGAGAGGGCTTGAAAATGAGCTCATGAGCATGAATTAGTTGAGTGTAGATAAGGTAGTTGGGAAGCTCTAGCTAATTTAGTTTGTGGAGGACAGTACAGTGATGGGAGGAGGATCTGTGCCCAGTGGTGAATTTGGCGATTTTGTTATAGCAGGAGGAGAGTTTTGTTTTAATAGAGGATTATAGATTGGTTAGGAGTGGGGCACCATAATGGAGAGAAGGGATGAGATATGTGGTACAGAGGAGGAATCTAATGGAAGGGGTGAGGAAGCGAATATGGCGATAGAACATACAGAGTTTTTGGTGTATTCTTTTAATGTTTGTTTGCATATGGGTATGGATTGCACCTAATAACAAACGTGTTTGCATCCAGATCGAAAGAGGTCATTGGGCCCTTCTATGCATCACTCATCAGATCCATCATAGAGTACAATGCCCCATTTGGGATGTACCTTACAAGACACCTGTAACAACTGGAAAGACCACAGAAGTACCTCACCAAGAGGATCACTGGCCTCAAGCAGATGCCCTATGCAGCTCAACTGAAGAAACTCCAGCTGTACTTGGTTGCATACCGCCTACTCAGAGGTGATCTCTGCCTGCCACACAAGGCCATGTCCAACCCAGAATTTTTTGGACATGCTCCACCTAAAGAAAACCTTATCCCCTCAAGCCACACGCTCCAGGGATCTAAACCTCACCACAACAATAAATAGGATGTGCTGGAGGGGATAGATTCCTGTCCCAGAGACTTCCCATGCTCTGGAACAAGATTCCAATCTACATTAGGCAGAGCTCCTCGCTAACCATCTTCAAGAGAAACCTTGACGAGTGGATGGAAAACAGAAAGTTTACCCCAGCGGTCACTTCAATGGCTCTGATGGACAGAGGCACAGGGAACTAATCTAAGGGGGTGGCAAAAGCCAACACATTCCGGCTAGGCTTATAAATGCCTTCTGGCAGATAGCCTAGTACCTACGTATGAACCTAATAATTTCACTGTATTTACACTTGTTTTTGTACATTTGGAGCTTTTCTCCCTGGGCCTCTGCTGAAAATGGACCTGTATCCTGTCGGACTTTCCCAGTTAAGAAATGTAAAATAAATAAATACTGAACATTAGGTTAGGTAGCAGATAAATCTTGAACCAACCTGAATAAGAATCTACCAACACTAAGTAATGTTGACTATTCCACTTGAATTTGTCAGTAGCTACTGTTGATGACTAAGGTAGTTCAGGAGTCTAGTACAGCTGAAGTGGCTCTTTTTGCAAATGCAGTTTAGTACTATTGCATGCTTAAGATGAAAGTACTTTACAGATATCTTTTGACAGAAACGGCCAAAATACTTGTCCTATCACCCTTCTTTTGGTAGCTTCAGAAGCTATGTGGCCACGATGCAAAATGTGGATGTACTCATGTTGTAAGGAAGTAGGAACAACAACTTTAGGACCTTTGAAAGTGATACCATGTCCATCAACATCTCATTTCTGTTAAGGAAAGTAAGATTGCGCTTTTGCAGGTACACAAGATTGCTTTGAGGGCCATCCAACACTGACGAAATGGTTGAGCTTTTGCAAAACTGGATCAGTCTTTGAATGATCCCTGAGCTCATCAAATCTTGTGGTAGAATAATTATTCACTGCCATGACATTGAAGTCAAAATTCTCTGTATCAAGCTTATCTGTGGTATTTCTGGGCCATCTGGATAAGGTATCAGCCAGATAAAGAAGTCTGCCTTTTGTATTGATCAATTTGAAGTTGCACTTTTGTAATCTGAGCATCATTTTTTTGTAGTCTTGCCGGAGCTGTATGCATATGCTTCTTTAAAATAGTGACTAGAGGTTGCTAATCAGTCTCAGTCTGGATAGTTCTGCTATAAATATAATCATGGAACTTCGAACATGTGAACACAATTGCCAAAAGTTCCTTCTCAGTCTGAGCATACTGCATCTCAGTTTGGGCAAGAGTTCTAGATGCATAGGCTACCGGTCTATTCTCTTGAATAATAACTGCATCAAGACCGAACTTTGAAGCATCACATGAAAGAATTACTAGTTTGTGGACATCATAGTATCTTAATGTAGGTGGACTGGCAATTTTCCGTTTCAGGTCATTAAATGCTCTCTGGTGGTGTTCCAACCATGACCAGGTAACATTTTTGTCTGTCATCTCTCTAAAGGGTGCTGATAATTCACTGAAGTCTGGTGTAAACTTGCCCAAATAATTAACCATACCAAGACAGCACAGTAAGGCTTGGACACTGTCTACAGCTGGCATCTCAAGAATGGCTGTTTGTTTGGAAGGATCTGGTCGTAACCCTGAACTGGTAAATAAATAACAGACATAAGTAACTTCTGGCAGCCTGAATTTACATTTCAGAGGACTGAGCGTTAGATTCACTTCACGTGCTCTTTCTAGAACTTTCCTGAGGTTTCTGTCATGCTCTGCTTCATCATTGCCTCCAACTAGTAAATCGTCTAGTATTATAGCACACGTACAGCCTGAAAAAAATTGCTCTATTGCACGATGAAAGACTTCACTGGCAGAATTTATTCCAAAAGGCATCCTGAGAAATCTGTATCTACCAAATGGCGTACTGAATGTAGTCAGTAGTGAAGATCTGCGATCAAGCATTACTTGCTAAAATGAACTCTCTGCATCTAAGACAGAAAAAACAGAGACATTTGGCATGAGAGTAGCAACTTCCTCCACTGTTACACATAGGATGATGAGGTCTTTTTAATGCCTTGCTTAAGTCTCTTTGGCCAATATATATTCTGACTTCATCTGAGCTTTTCTTATGAGCAGCTACCATGGAAGACACCATTCAGTTGGTTCTGTAACAGGACAAATCACACTTTGCTGCACCATTTCATCTAATTGGACTTTCTCGACTCTGTCCTGCATAGCTATCAGACCTGTTCTTGCTGGTCTGACCTCTGGGTCTAATTTCATGGAGTCCACAACTGGAAGTTTACCTAGCTTGTCTTCGAAAATATCAACATACTCTGAGAAAATAGAACTGGTGAAACTGGAACAAGGAAATGTGCTTACATGATGGACTTCTTTAGTAAAGGAAAGCAGTTTCATTTTTAAACGGGTTCTGAGATCTAATAATGGCTGTACAGGTCTTTTGACTACAAAGAATTGCAAGCTGTAAACATTCCCAGCTGAACAGAATGAAAGCACTACTGAGCCTTCAGTTTGAATCTCTTCACCTCCATAAGCAACAACCTTCTCACAGTTGGCCAAATTAAGTTGTTCACCAGCCCTTATTCAGGCAAATGTTTCTGCTGATATAACATTGCACTTTTTCCCCCAAACATCTTTATTAAATTTTCACATACGCCAAAGGCAATTTTACATTTATATAAATGAAAAACATAGAAAATTATACCACTTTAGTTGCAAACAGTTTACATCACAGACACCAAGCAAACATCATACATCGCTTACAAACCATCCAGTCTTTATCAGTTAAGCATTATATAGCTCATTCAAATCCTGCCTCTTAAACCTTGTTCCTGCTCTGCATATATTGTTCCCACAATTCCCATTTTTTATGTAGTTTGTTCCTTCCCTTTTGTAAAGATCCCAATTCCAGTTGTTTTTTCTTTGTCACTATATTCACTACTTCTAGTAAAGTTGGTCTAGACTTTGATTTCCCTTTTCTAGTAATTGCTTTTTTGGCAGCCACCATAATTAGACTCAGCAAGGCTTTACTATGTCTAGGCAATTTCAATTTGGTAACAACTAAAAAAAAAAAAAAAATCATCTCGCCAGTCAGTCCAATCCGCTCATCCGCCAATCCCCTAAAGTCTGCAAGCTCATTACACTCCCAAAACATACGTTCCCAGCAACCTCTTTCTTGCTCGTCTCACCTCTAACATTTGCTATCTACCTGAAGAAAATTTCTTTGGAGTCTACTTGGGATATAAAAATACCTATGTAAACACTTCCGGGAAAAGATCCTAAATCTTCTAGACACTGCTGCATACTTGGGAGATATACATATATTCCCCCATTGTCTCTTTGTGAATTGCTTATCCAGTCTCTCTTCCCAATTATTTCTAAGCTCCTCTGATTGATTCTTATAATTATCATGCAGTATTTTATATGCTTTACTAATTATTCTTATTTTAACGGCAGCTTCTGTTCTAGATTCTATTAAAAACTCTACTAGTGCTGGTCTTTCATTTAGCAGCCCGCTACTTCTTTCTCTTTGCCTATACTCTG
>NC_056749.1:121947691-122090191 GCF_019279795.1 Protopterus annectens
GTTCAGCCTTGGTCTCATCAGACCATAATACATTTTCCCACATGCTTTTGGGAGACTTGATGTATTCTTTAGCAAATTTTAGCCAGGCTTGGCTGTTTTTCTGTGTAAGAAAAAGTTTCAATCTTGCAACCCTACCCCACAGCCCAGACATATGGAGAATGCAGGAGATTGTTGTCTCATGTCATGCACAACCAGTACTTGCCTGAAATTCCTGCAGCTCCTTCAGTGTTGCTGTAGGTGTCTTGGCAACCTCCCTGACCAGTTTTCGTCTAGTCTTTTTATCAATTTCGGAGGGATGTCCAGTTCTTTGCAATGTCACTGTTGTCCCATATTTTCTCCACTTTTTGATGACTGTCTTCACTGTGTTCCATGGTATATCCAGTGCTGTGGAAATTGTTTTGTACCCTTCTCCTGACTGATACCTTTCAACAATGAGATCTCTCTGATGCTTTCTAAGCTCTCTGCGAACCATAGGTTTTGCTATAGCTGGCAACTGAGTACATGTCAGGAAAATCATACTAGGATAGCTGAACTTTATTTGGCGTTAATCAGTGTCTCTTTAATTGATGGCAGGTGTGTACCCAAGAAGACTTAATGCTATAATTAAATCAAAAGGTGCTTCAACAAAATACTAGTTTAAGGGTGTGTGTGTGTGTGTGTGTGTGTGTGTGTGTGTGTGTATATATATATATATATATATATATATATATATATATATATATATATATATATAGATCTAGGACTATTGAACAAAAGTTCAATAGTCCGAATCCGCAATAACCGAACACACTTTAACAAAAGCGCTTTCACCGAAAAAGCGCTTTCGTTAAAGTGCGCTCAAAAAAAAAATCTTTTATGCAGTGAGGCAAGCCCCCTCTGCACAGTCCCCATACTTTTGTATTCTCACTCCGAGGTCGCACTACAGTGGGAAAAAGGGAATTCTCCCTTATCCGCACTGTAATGCGACTGGCACAACCAGCATACATAACCGAAAGTGCTGCTTTGGTGAAAAGCACTTTCGGTTATGTATGTTCGGTGATTTCTGTTTCGGCAGAAAGTGCCGTCGGGGATCTGTACAGATCCTATATATATATATATATATATATATATATATATATATATATATATATATATATATATATATATATATATATGTATGTATGTGTGTGTGTATATATTGTATATCCATGAACCAAAAAATCTTTGTGGCAGAACACAACAGGCAACCAAGTTTAAAAGTCTTCACAAACATTTTAATCAGAAATAAAAAGTAAGTGCTTTCACAGATATACAATTTGCTTCATCAGACCTTATAAAAAATAAAATACATCATATATAAAAGATAGTTATAGATGTATAGATACGTAGGTATATGAAGTAATTATAGTAATGGTAATAGAAGAATTGAAGGAACATTAACTTTGCATTTTTCCAGCTCATGGGAGTAATTTTTTGGATATTGCAGCAATGTTGGATGATTATAGGGTAGGGACCCCATGCTGGGTGTTATTGGCATTCAGATTCTGAAAACTGGAAGATGGAATTTTACTGGCAAAGCTAAGTAGTTTATTTAGGTTTAAGTTACGAAAGTGAAGAGGATCAGCATATTGAAGAATATTATTTGCTGTTCATGTACTGGAAATGATAGCCTTTTGGATAGAAAAAGAGAAGGATTATTGCAGAAGCCTTTGTAAAAAGGAGTTGAAGTAGAAGGTGAAGACCACACTAGAAAATGCATCATCTTGGATTTGGTATTAAGTAATTTTTAGGATGGTGGAGTGAGTGTTGATAAACTTCCATATCACTGTTGCAGCATTCTTTACTAAAGGGTTCCTCTGCCAAGGGGTAGCCCAACATCCGGCCAGTATACCAAAGCCTCAGCACTTTTATGGACTTGTACATCACACGTATGCTCCTGGCTCATGGCATAGGGCAAAAAGGTGACCCATGGATGTAGTGCCTCAGAGCTCTTTTGCCTCCATTCTGAACACCATCTTCAATTGGTGTCTGCACACTCCTTCGTCTGTGCTGATTACCAAGCCATTATCAGGTAAGTGCTCCACTGTAGTTTTCTTGTCTCTTTTATCTTTTTGTTGACTTGCGAGTTTACCTGTCCTACAGAAAGTGAAAATGTCAGTGTGAGAAATGGACTTCTCATCAGGACCATCACGAACAGTGGCTTTTTTTGTTTGGGTACTTCTCACAACCATACTAAGTGCTCGATTTGTCAAGGGTTTGTCCCTAATACATTATAGTCATCTCTCTTCCTTGTCTGTCTACGTAGAAAGCCAACATCTTAAGTTGTTGGAGCGAAGTGCTATGGCTGAATCCTCCCATCTCGAAGGTCATCTGTCTCTTAAGAAGACCAAAAAAGTTAGGTCTGATGCGACTGCTGTACTGTCTCCCCAGGAATTCTCTCTCGAGGCTGGTGAAAGCCCGGAGGATCATTTAGCTCTTCAGTCAGATTCCTCTGCCACAAGTGCATCAGAAGCCAGCATGGATCTGACTTATTGCACTTCCTTGGAGGCTCTTTAGACATCCATTACGGATGTTGAGGGGGGGAACCTTGGCTGATCATTTCAGAGGGGTGTTCTATAGATTCTTGCTCAGGAGGAGAGTCCCACTACATTGAGTGTTGGCAGGGGTCCAGACCACCTAAAGTCTTTCTGGCTGATGTCCCTTTAAAGAAGAAACAGAAAACAAAACCCATCTCTGTTGTTAAGGATCTCCAGGGTGAATGGCAGGATTTTACCCAGGGATTGTTTAATGCACTCATGGCCTTGAAGGCTCTGAAGGGAGTTTCTGTCCCTGCTCTCCCTTGGTCTTCTACTCTATTAAAGAGGCCTAGGGAGCAGGACTTCTCATATGAGGACATGGATTTGGAGGAAGACTCTGTAACGTCCACCACTGCTGCCAGAATGTGATGGGCACCAATATGCCTTGTCACTACACTGGGCCAGTAATCAAGGATCCTGAAACTTCACCACTGATACTGGAGAATGACATGCGCTTGGAATACAAATGGATGCACTCAGTATTTCCAGATGCATACCTCTCTGCATAAAGTACAGATGTGATAGTGTTCAATCTCGCCGTTTGTTCTTACACATGGGTTCGGAGCCGATCCTCGACTCCGTGTCGGCCGCTTGCAAGCTCTGCATCGAGAAGAAGCTCGAGACAATCTAATACCCACAATCCCCCTCTGCCTTTACCTCAGATCTAGTTTGCCGCTGCTGCGTTCGCATCGCTGGGAGCTAGCTCGAGCATCTTGAGATAAGATATAACTTTATTTTTGTTATATTTTATTGGAAATTTTGTTCTAATAGTAACTTTGATATTCTGAGTGTATGTGTGTATGAGTAGGTTAAATTCTCGGTACCGTTAAGTTTATTAACTGGTTAGAGTTTTTCGGGGCCTACCAACCCTATTTAAATTTGACAACCGGACTTGACATTTATATCGGATTTGACTTTTTTTCACCGGATTTGACTCTTATACTGGACTTGACTCTTATCTTACTTGTAATATGTCTGATAAAGTTAAATCAGGCTTTAAGCATTGTCAGTGTGGCCAAAAAATGTCAGTGACTGACAACCATAGTTCCTGTGTCTACTGCCTTGGCCCTCTCCACTTACAAGAGGACTGTTCAATCTGTCACTCTTTTAGTGGGAGGGTCATGACAGATAGGCGCAGGAAACTCATGGACAGAGGATTATTAAAACCTTCCTTTCAGGAGGCTCTGGATGCTTCTGACCAGGCATCAAAATCCTCGAAGGAATCGAAGACGCCGGAGCCCAAGTCATCGGCTCCGAGTTCTTCGGTAAAGTTAGATCACCGGTTCCACAGACTTGGGCCGAGTGTTCAACTGGTGTCGGTTCCTGAGCCTCGAGTCTTGGAACCGTGATGGAGCTCCCTCATCGACTTTATTGAGGTCGGCTCCGTCGGTTCCTTCGACCGCTCTTCTTCCAAGCTCTCCGATGTCGATGTGGATCGTGTGGTGCAGAAGTTATTGGAGCATTCGCCCTGTCCAAACTTATTTCAGTTTCCACCCAGTTGGTGTCGAAACTTGAAGGCCTCCCATTGTCTCCATCCATTCCTCCTCCGAGACCTGTCCAGTCTTTGGAGCCGGAAGAGGTTGATCTTCTGATTGTGGAGCCCTCGGTCCAGAACCGTCCTTTCTCGGTCTGTTCCTCTCACCTCGACTCCATCGGACCCGGTACCGGAGTCTCGGAGCCGACGATCTGTCCTTGGTTCCGGGGCCGAGAGTCGAACCGACGCTTCGGTTCCGACTCTTCCCTCGGGCCTCGCACGGATCGATTCAGCTCCGTCCTCGGGTCGATGCCTTCGTGCCTGTTTCGGGATTCTTCCCATTTCTTCGGAACCGGGAGATTCTTCGATTCGGGACCCGGGGGCTTTCGACCTAATGAGGAAGGTGTTGTCTACCCAGACAACCATGTCAGTGGAAGCAACCTCTCCTCCCCATAAAGGGCCGTTATCCTCCTCTGCACCCACGGCCACATCCAAGCGTCGAGCACCAGTGTCTTAGCCACCCCTGGAGGGTGCCCCCTCTTCCTCGGAGGCTTCTTCGGATGCTCCCCACGAAGAAGTCCCTAGGAAAAGATTGTGTAAGAGGAGACACTTGGATTCTCCACAAGAATCCTTGACATCCGATACTGACTTAGATGAGTCAGAAGGGTCCCCTAAGTCACCTTCAGAAGATGTCTCTTTTTCGGACATATTGGAGATCCTGAAACAGAGAGGTGACTGGCAGTCCCTCCCCCCTTCTGAGGATGAGTCAGTTTTGCTGAAGGCATTCGTGCGCCCTTCTTCCTCCTGGGTCACTCCGCCTTCGACGAATTGATGGAACTTATTGCTCAAGGGTGGAGGCTCCTGACACAGTGGAACCAGTCCCAAGGAAACCCAATAAGTATATCACTGCACCCCAGGACAAGACCTACTTAACAAAAGGAGTTCCAGTGGACGCTATGGTGGTGGCAGCGCCACTTAAAAAGGAGATGTCGGAATCTTCCTCATCTGTCCATCCCCTAATAAAGATTCTAGGACTATGGACAGGTATGGGAAGCGCATTTTAGTTCAGCGGCTTTTTCCATGCGATCCCTGAACTATTTGACCCACTTTACACGACTACAGAGGGATCTAGTCAAAGAGTTGGGAGATACCCTCCAGGGTACTACAGATGCTGCTGTCTCAGAGAAAGTGACAGCAACTTAATACCCTTACATCCATTGTGAACTCGTCCATGAGGCTGATCTCTTACGCAGCCGAAGGTTCGAGTAGGGCAGCAGCTTCAGCGATTGCTCTTCGCAGACAATCCTGGATGCGCTTATGTTCATTTGGAAGCCTTCAAGTCTTCCTTTACTAACGCCCCATTTGACGGTGCCACTCTCTTTGGCCCCAAAGTAAAGGAGACCCTTACCCGGTGTGAACAGGAGGGAAAGACTCTGTCTGCTGTAGGAGTCCGTTTTTCCACCCCAACCAGACCGTACCCCAAAGGGCAACGTGGTGGAAAAATGTGGTTTCGAAAACCCCAAGGATCTTTCCCAGGCACACAGGGTGATGCCCCTTCTAGAGGCAGAGGAGGGGGCAGAGGTGGAAGACGCCGCCCTGGCGGCAGAGGGGGTCCGCAGCATCAAGGTGACAGGGATACACTCCCTGGTAAACCTTTCCAGCACTCCTGAGAGGAGGCCCGGCTGTCCTGCTCTGGAGGCAGTCGGGGGTCGCTTAGCTTTATACCCTCAGGCCTGGCAAAACATAACTACAGACAAGTGGGTAAAAAGCGTGGTTACCAGAGGTTACAACATACCCTTTCTATCCCATCCCATCCCATTCCAAAGAAAAGACTCCCAGATGTACCGCCCCATCTGCGAGAGCCAGCAGCTATAGAAATTTCAAAGCTGCTAGAAAAAAGAGTCATCCAACCAGTCCCAGCGGACCAGCAAGGATTCGGGACTTACTCAAGGTTCTTTTTAGTTCCAAAGAAAACAGGGGACTGGAGGCCCATTCTGGACCTAAGCGACCTCAACACCTTCGTCAAGAAAGAAAAGTTCCGTATGGTCACGCTTCAATCGATCCTTCCATTCTTACAGAAGGACGACTGGATGTGCTCAATAGATCTGAAGGATGCATACTACCACATCAAAATGGCCAGGGCATCCAGAGATCATTTGCGCTTCCGGCTGGGGGCCAGTCACTTTCAATTTCGAGCCCTGCCCTTTGGTCTGACCTCAGCCCCCAGGATCTTCACCAAATGCATGGCAGTGGTAGCATCTCACTTGAGACGCCAAGGATTCCAGGTGTTTCCGTATCTGGACGACTGGCTCCTTTTCTGCCACCACCCAGCGTCAACTAGTACAGGCCAGAGACTATACTCTTCAACTGTGTGTTCACCTAGGAATTTCCGTAAACTTCGGAAAATCCTTACTTCAGCCATCACAGAGTATCTTGTTCATAGGAGCGGAATTAAACACACATCAGTTAATTCTAAGACTCCCTCCAGAAAGGATACTTTCACTTCAGACTCACATACGTCTTCTTCTCTTGTCCAGGAAATCCCCAGCAAAACTGGTACTGAAGGTTTTGGGACTCATGTCAGCTTCTCTTATTGCAATACCCTTAGGAAGGCTGCACATGAGAGTCCTACAATGGCTACTGTTTGCACAATGGTCGTTCCAACAACTACCTCTAACACACGAGATTCTTATAACGAACACATGCAAAACACACCTAAACTGGTGGCTTCAAACGTGCAACCTTTCCAAGGGGAGACCATTTGTGCTACCCACGCCTACAGTTACGGTGACCACGGACGCTTCCCTGATAGGGTGGGGGGGCATCTTTCAGGGACAGACAGTCCAAGGCGAATGGACCAATTTGGAGTACAATCTGCACATCAATGTTCTAGAGTTGAGGGCAGTGTTTCTAGCGTTGCAACACTTTGCTCCCCTTCTTCCTCTGGGAACTATTGCAGTTCAGACGGACAACATGTCGGTAGTCTGGTACATAAACAAGCAAGGGGAACCAAGTCCTATCAGCTATGCAGAGAGGCCATGAGAATCTGGCAATGGGCGGAGTCCATGGGTCGCTTTCTAATAGCAACGCACATCCCGGGGTCATCCAACGTCATAGCCGACAGGCTGAGCAGAGCAATTCTGTTACCGCACGAGTGGTCCCTAAAACAGTCAGTGGCGAAAAAGATTTTTCGCACGTGGGGCCAGCCTTCCTGCGATCTGTTTGCGTCTCCAATGAACGCCAAATGCAGGAGCTACTTTGCCCTATTACCCCCTCCAGGGGAAGTCCCCAGGGACGCACTGATTCACAATTGGCCCCCGGGACTCCTGTATGCATTTCCTCCATTTCCCCTGATATCAAAGTTTCTCCAGAAAGCCAGAAACCTACACAGGACAATAATCCTCATTGCCCCATTCTGGCCTCGTCAAATTTGGATGTTCTTCATCTCACATTGCTGCAGTCCTTACACTTGGGTAGTCCACTGTCCTCGGTCGGCCCGAATATCAAAGTATAAGGCTGACATCGGTCAAGGCGCATTTGACTGACATCAGCACGTCGGGGTACAAATGCGCATGACCGACGTCATATCCTCAGTCTTTTTTGCCGCATGGTCCGATGCAGAAGCAGCATTGCAAGTGCCGGTTGGCGTTCTGAGATTTTTCGATTTCGAAGTTTCAGACCGAGTTCAAAGTTGGCTAAGTACCCCGTTGGGGAATATTTTAGTTTTTTCTTGCCTCAGTGATTTACCGGATGTCAGAAAAGTCAATAATTGCATTTCTTGTGGGAAACAGATACCGCATAGAGATTATCATACTTTGTGTATTCCTTGCTTAGGGCCTGAGCACGACGTTGTTGGCTGTCGCTCTTGTGCTAGATTTAATAAACGCACTATAAAGAGAAGGTTGGATTGTGCTAGGTTAGTCTTTGGGAAGCGGTGTAATTATAAAATGCCGTCGGATGCTCCGACGCCCGCTTCTTCAAAGAAGCGCAAGGACAAGGCAGTTAAGCCTAGGCTGGAAGAACCGTCTGTACCGGACACCGGTTCTTTAGAGGTGTCGGTGGAGCTGGTGGCTCCGCCGGAGGTTTCTTTGTGTTCCCAGGGTGAGACCTTATTATTGCAAGATGTGGCCTCTCAGGAGGCAAGTCAGGCTGAGGGGGCTTCTCAGGTTACTATACTCCCCTCCCTTCCTAGGGTGGCTAGGCCCTCTCCTTCTGTTTCAAAGGCTTCTCCCAGGGGCAGGCCAGGTTTGGCTTCAGTTGGTGTTACCCCTAGCTCTTCAGGTACTGTGCCCAAGAAGCATATGCTTAAAATGGCAGAAGATTTGATTGCTTTAATTAGGGGTTCTATGCCCCCTCCTGATAAGAGACCTAGGTTGGAGCCTGAGCTGGGGGGTTTTGAGCAGGCTTCGGATGTTTCGGAGTCTTCGGCTAAAGACTTGCAGGAGTACTCTCCTTATTCTGATTCTGATGTGGATGATTCTACTCCTTCTGCTTCTCCTCCTGAGGATTTTTCTTTTTCAGAAACTCTTCATTCCATGAGGAAGCATTTTAAGTGGGAAGGTCAGGACTTCTCTGATTCCAGGAAAAGGCTTAGGGAATTTTTGTTTTTACCCCAGCATAGGCCTTTGGCTATACCTCCTGTTTTGGATGTATTAGAAGATGTTTTTACAGAGGCTTCTCTTAATCCTGATTCTTTGCCTCCTGCTCCTGTTAAGCCGGATAGGTATTACAGGGTGCCTGAAGCTCATAAGTATCTTTTTAAGAGTCCTAGGGCTGACCCAGAAACTGTTAGTCAGGGGCCTAAAGGTGTTGAGGCTTCTGTTGTTAAGAATCCGGTTCCTGCAGACAAAGAGGCTAGGGCCTTGGATAGATGGGGAAAGAAAGTTTATACTTCTTCCACTCTTGCTATGAGGGCTTTGAATTGCCAGTTTCACATGTTGAAATACCAGAACTATCTCCTTTCACAATTAAAGTCTAAGGTTGATGCTCTGGCAGTAGGTATTGATTGTAAAGAGTTGCAAGATTTAGTGCATGTTTCTGAACAGGTGGGTAAGCATTCTTTGCAATGTGGTTTTGATGCTGTACAGGCCTCGTCTAGGGTGGCTGCCACTGGGTCAGTTCTTCGCAGGCACGCCTGGCTAAGGGATCAAAATTTGTCTGAACATGTTAAAACAAGGATTTTAGATGCTCCTTTACAATCTGATGTGTTGTTTGGTCCTCCTGTTGAGGCAGTTTTAAAGAAAATGGAAGACAAGGCTAAGTCTATGCAGACTGTTAAAGATTTTTTGCAGGTCCAGCCTCCAAAGTTTAGTAGAAATTGGCCTACTAAGGGGTGGACGTATCCTTCTTATGCTTCCCAGTCTAGGGGTAGATCTAGACGTGGTAGGGGCAGAGCTCAGGGCTCTTTCAGGCCTAGAACAGGGAGTTCTCCTGCACAGTCTTCGGGTGAGGGCAGGGGTCAGTCCTTTCGTAAACAGACCCAATGACCTACCTTTTCAGCTGCCAGAGCCTTCTCGTCTGGCAGCACCTTTGGGAGGAAGGTTGGCACTTTTCAAAGAAAATTGGAGTTTAATTACCCAAGACAGATGGGTATTGGATATCATACACCACGGTTACAGGTTTTATTTTCATACCTTGCCTCCTTTCAAAGGCATGCCAGACATTCCTCCTCAACAAAGAATAGAGGCTCACAAGCAAGTTTCTCTGTTACTCCAAATAGGGGCCATACAGCCGGTCCCTATGCCAGAAGTGGGCCTAGGATTTTATTCTCGCCTGTTCCTAGTACCAAAGAAGGGGAACACGTGGAGACCAATTTTGGATTTATCTACCCTCAACACTTATCTGGACATTCCCAAGTTCAAAATGTTGACGTTACAGCAGCTTTTACCTCTGCTGGGCAAAGATCATTGGATGGTAACTTTGGATCTCAAGGAGGCTTACCTTCATGTTCCTATCAGACTAAGTTGCAGGCAGTATCTGCGTTTTCGAGCTGGGACTTCTCACTATCAGTTCTCTGCATTCCCCTTTGGCTTATCTACTCAGCCCAGAGTATTCACGAAAGTTCTGGCTCCAGTGATAGCTTTCTTCAGGCTAAAAGGAATACAGATCTATCCTTATTTGGACGACTGCCTGATTCTGGCTCAAGGAAGGAAGAGCTTCTTCATCATTTGGAATATGTGATAGCAGTGCTAAGATGCCTGGGGTATTCTGTGAACGAAATAAAGTCCAGTCTAGTACCCTCTCAGGACATGTGCTTTCTGGGTGTGAGACTGAATACAGCATCCCAGATGGCCTTTTAACCCCGGACAAACAAAAGAGTCTATCCCTTTACTTCCATCAGCTATCTCATCAGTCCGGGCTGACTGCAAGGACAGTCCTTCAAGCCTTAGGGTTCATGGCATCTTGTATTCTGGTGCTTCCCAATGCCAAACTGCATATGAGGAAGCTGCAATGGTATCTCAAAATGTATGGACACAGCACTGCCAGGATCTAGACACTGTCATTCAAATAATACCTTGCATTCAAAAGGAATTTTTGTGGTGGGCTCAGGAATGTCACCTAAACAAGGGACTCTCTGTGACCCGGCCAGAGGCGAGTCAGATTTTAACGACAGATGCCTCAGACAAAGCTTGGGGAGCTCATCTAAATGGAAAGTGGATACAAGACAAGTGGCCTGCCAGACTACAACATCTACATATCAACCTGAAGGAGATGTTAGCAGTCCAGTTTGCATTAATAGCTTTCAAGAATTTACTTCTTCCAGGGCAGGTGTTGATTCTAACAGACAACACAACTGTCATGTGGTACATCAACAAGCAAGGGGGAACGCATTCTTATCCTCTATGCAGGCAAGCAATGATTTTGTGGGAGACTGCTCTCAGTTTGCAGCTCAATCTTCAGGCAAGGTTTCTGCCAGGAGCACAGAACTCCTTAGCAGATGTGTTGAGCAGACGAATTATGGATCCCCACGAGTGGAAATTGGATCCTCATGTATTTCAGAAATTGACAGTGTCATGGGGAACTCCAGACATAGATCTGTTCGCTTCTCCACTAAACCATCAGCTGCCAAAGTTTTGCACAAAAAGGTTTCATCCCACAGCTTGGAAAGTGAATGCTCTTTCTTTCAATTGGAGCAATCTTCATGTGTATGCCTTTCCTCCTCTGCCTCTCCTCCCAAAGGTACTTATAAAGGTCAGACAGGACAAGCCAAGGATGATTTTAATAGCTCCAGATGGGCCTCGACAGCACTGGTACCCATTACTGAGAAGTCTGGTACGGAAGCCTCCATGGCCTTTGCCTTCGATTCCACACCTGTTGTCACAGGAGGACAGCCATTTGCTGAATGTCAAACTTCACTCTCTTCACCTAACAGCCTGGCATATTCTGTTTTGAACCATAGAGGGTCTCAACTTCCACAACAAGTTTTGAATGTGATTTTGGAAGCTAGAAGGCCTAGTACAAGGAAAGTGTACGCAGATAAATGGAAGAGATTTTTATTTTTGAGTGCATCACAAGATTTTGATGTTTCTGAGCCTAATTTGAGTGTGGCTCTTCAATATCTTACTGAGTTACTGGACAAAGGTTTGTCTTTCTCTTCTATTAAGGTTCATGCTGCAGCAATTTCGCTCACTATGATTGTGTCCCACCATTGTTTTCTCATCCTTTGTTCAAGCAGTTTCTTAGAGGGCAAAGAATATAAGACCCCACGAAGAGCTCCTACTCCTGCTTGGGATCTCAATTTTGTGTTGGAGAAACTCACTCTACAACCTTTTGAGCCTGCAGCTACTTCTGAGTTGAGATATTTATCATGGAAGACTGCTTTTTGTTGGCAATTACCTCTGCAAGAAGGGTTTCTGAATTGCAGGCCCTTATGGCAGTTGAGCCTTTCTTGCTTTTCCATAAGGTTAGGGTATCATTACGTACTAATCCTTCCTTTATGCCTAAGGTGGTTTCTAGTGTGGCTTTAAACCAAACTATTCATTTGCCTACTTTTTATGCAAATCCCCAAAATAAAGGGGAAAAGATTTTGCACACTTTAGATGTACACAGGCAGTTGCGTTATTATTTGGACAGAACTAAAGGGTTCAGGCAGTCTCAGCAGTTGTTTGTTTCTTTTGCTTTGAGTTCTCAGGGCAAGCCTGTGTCAAAACAAACTGTTTCTAAGTGGATTGGGTTTTGCATTGCTTTCTGTTATTCCCATCATGGCAAGGAGGTTCCAGCTGGGATTAGGCCTCATTCCACTAGGGCTACTGCCACTTCAACAGCTTTTTGAGGAGTGGCAACCAAGGATATTTTGGAGGCAGCTACTTGGAGTTCAGTGCATACTTTCTCTAGGCATTATCACCTGCCACTTTACTCTAAATCCAGGGCTGGTTTTGCCACTGCTGTTTTGCAGGGCATGTTGGCAGCTCCTGCTTCCTTGTAGTTAGCCATCCTCCCTTACCTCTGCTTTGGGATTCTACCCAAGTGTAAGGACTGCAGCAATGTGAGATGAAGAACATAGTACAGTTTTGTACCTACCATAAATGTAAATGTTCGAAGATCCACATTGCTGCAGTCCAATTTACCCTCCCTCCTTCCCCTCTGCAGTTAGAGGTGGTTGTGTGGGTTGGGTTGTACATATTGTGTATATTGTATATATTGTACATATAGTTAGTGCAAGGGTGGTTGGTTGGTTTTTTGCTGTCTTTTTGTTTTGACCTTTATTTTTAGGGTCTTCTGACATCTGGGGCAAGAAAAGACTGAGGATATGACGTCGGTCATGCGCATTTGTACCCTGACGTGCTGATGTCAGTCAAATGCGCCTTGACCGACGTCAGCCTTATACTTTGATATTCGGGCTGACCGAGGACAGCGGACTACCCAAGTGTAAGGACTGCAGCAATGTGGATCTTCGAACATCTACATTTATGGTAGGTACAAAACTGTACTTTTCCCTTCCTGAAGACACACTGCATTCGGGGACCCTGCATCCTGGACCCAGAGCCAGATCTATTGACTCACTCGTCAGGGGCTCCCCATCCTGCGCTCTTGTCCCTCCATCTAGCAGCTTGGCTGCTCCAATTCCCAACTTAGCCAGGTCTGATCTTCTTTCGCCGGCAGTTCAGAATATATTGGTGGCTTCTCATAAAGCTTCCACTACTAAAACATATTCTAGTAAATGGAAGCGATTTGTATTCTGGGCGAATACACAGCAAGTGGATCCTTTTATAGCTCCTTTGAATAAAATATTAGAGTTTTTAACGGACTTGTTCCATCAGGGTGCTTCTCCTGCCACACTAAGAGTTCAATTGGCTGCCATTTCTAATTTCCATGTGGAAGAATGTGGGGCTCCTGTTATGGCCCACAGACTTTGTAAAGCCTTTTTAAAAGGGTTTTTTCATATTAGACCACCAATTAGATCTCCTACGTCACCTTGGAGTCTAAACTTGTTGTTATCTAAATTAATGTTGCCCCCCTTTGAACCAGCCTCCTCTTGCCCATTGAAGTTTTTGTCTTGGAAGACTCCCTTTTTGGTAGCCATTACATCCGCTAGGCGAGTATCTGAACTTCAAGCTCTCTCCATCAAGCACCTTTATTTGATCTTTCTCTCTGACAGAGTTTCTCTTCGAACTAATTCATCCTTCCTCCCTAAAGTTTGTTCTATTAACAATATTAATCAGTCCATTGAATTACCCACCTTCTTCAAGAATCACTCCAACAAAATGGAGTATATGTTGCACAAATTAGATGTTCACAGACAGCTAAGATTTTACTTGGATAGAACAAAAGATCACAGGAAAACTGATCAACTTTTTGTGGCCTTTGCTGACAACAGGAAAGGATTATCGGTTACCAAAAGAACTCTTTCTAAGTGGTTAACGGATTGTATAATCTATGTCTATGATTCTTCAAATCAAACTCTTTTGCACAAACCCAAAGGACATTCCACAAGGTCAGTGTCTACATCCCTGGCTCATGCAGCCCGCCTACCACTAGATGCTATTTGTGCGGCTGCTACTTGGTCTAAGCCACATACATTCATTTCTCATTATAAGGTAGACAAGGTTTCTAGGGACAGGGCAACCTTTGGTTCCACTGTGCTCAAGAACGTCCTTCCGTGAGTTCCTCAGGAACAAGGAGCTAGGGACGCTACCCATGTGTAAGAACAAACGGCGAGATTGAACACTATCACATATAGAAGTTATGTCCTTACCATAACGTTCCATGTGGAGTGTTCATCTCGCCTTTGTTCTTACATTCCCACCCTCCCGCCCTTAGGAAGAACGTTCAGTTTTGGTGCCTGGCCTGGGCATTCTGCTTCTGCCTTGCAGTTGTTGTGTACATAGTTGACATGTATATATATGTGTATGTGTCTATATATATATATATAGACTCTTAGTTCTGTGCATATGTGATGTAAGCATGAGTGTGCTCTCTCTAGAGACTGGTTTGCTTGCAAACTAGATCTGAGGTAAAGGCAGAGGGGGATTGTGGGTATTAGATTGTCTCGAGCTTCTTCTCGATGCAGAGCTTGCAAGCGGCCGACACGGAGCCGAGGATCGGCTCCGAACCCATGTGTAAGAACAAAGGCGAGATGAACACTCCACATGGAACGTTATGGTAAGGACATAACTTCTATTTTCCCTTAAGAGCACACAGGGAACACACACAGCCTGGGGTCTGGATGTCTCTATATCTGTCTCCCTCCAGATCCCCAGTAAGACTCCCCACTGGTACAGCTGTAGGGTTAAGTCCTCAGCCGAGTGTCCAAGCCAAGCCCTCCAGCACCCTTTCTGTGAACCCAGTGCTTCATGCCCTTGCCCCAATTAACTGATGCGTACACACACACGTGCACACACACACACACACACACACAAGGGAAAGGCTGGCACAGGTTTACTACCTATGTCCCCTTCTGCCCAGACTGTAGGATAGATTCACTGCCACCAGACACTCCACAGTCAGCTACTCGAAGGTCATTAACAAAGGGTGTCCAATTATACTATGTAATGTTAATACTAATACCAATGGTAGTTGTTCACCAAGACAGCTAGGCCTTCTGGAGTGGTCCACACAATGTCACTAAATACATATAAGTCTTCTGAAAGGTTAGATACTCTCTACAAGAATCAGTCATGATAAAAGTTTTAAATATATTTAATAGTATATAATAAAAGTACATGAAAATACTGAATATATATTCACAGTAAACCACAGAATTCAAAACACAGGCAGTATTGAAAAGAACATTGAAGGACAGACTTGGACAAATAAAGAAATACAATATCTAAGCTAAGCTTCACTGTATTTCTGACTGAATCTAAGAGAATTTTACTGTTCCCTGGTAACTTACTTGGTCAAGGCAAGATGAAATATGTGAGCAGTCTTTCTAGTTAGGCCACAAACAGAACCTTTATAGTCTGAGATTACTCCCTGTAAAATGTAATATCCAAGATGACTTGCAGAATGACCTCATCTGGTCATCTGACTCTAGGTTCCCACAATGTCTTCTTTTGAAGTTTGAGACAGGATTTTAGCAGACTGCTACAATATGCACATAGAGCTTTTATGTCAATGCTAGGAGTTAGAAACATTTACAACACCCCCTCCCCCTTTACAAACGCCAACAGATAATAGCTGCTCCCAGGTCTGGGCCTAGTCAGCACTGTGTGGTACTGTTTAATGATTTAACAGCTCATTTACATTTCCCTTCTTAAAATAAGTCAGCTGGTTAACCATTGCTGTGCCAGTTTCCTCTATTGAAACATATACATTTAATTCAGTTACCCTAATACATGGACATTTCTCTTCATTTCAGCAAGGTGTACTTTTGATACATTTTAAGATGATTGACACAAGCAAACCTCACAGATAGATTTTCAGCACAAGCATCTGTACAGATCAGGTTGCTATATTAATGACATACAATTATTCCAGCTAGCTGTGCTGGCACAAGTCTTACATCTACTGCCCTACTTCTCCCTGGCATGACTGGCAGTACCTCATGTTGTTACAGACTCCCTGGCATACTCTTCACAGGTTCATTCCCCACCGGATTTTGGTTCTGATGAGAAGATTCCATTAGCAAGGATTCTCCCTTTGAGGAGCTCCCTTTTGGGAATACTCTCTGTGATATGGTGGAATTCTTTAAATGGGATAGTTCAGGTTTCTGACATTGAACTCCTCCAGATGGAGTCCCCTAAGCCAGATGCTGTTCCTCCAGTCCTGGCTGCCCTGTTGGTTACTTTTTCAGCAGTTTCTCAGGTTCCTGACTCCCAAACTCCAGCCCGTAAGAAATCGGGTAGGTTCTATAAGGTGCTTGATGAGTGCAAGTTGTTATGTATGTCTCTCTGCTGACCCCTCTGTTGTGTCTGTTTCTTCAGGCAAACTTTCTAAGCTCTTGTCTTCTACTACACTACTTCCTTTTGATCAGGACAGTAGAGCTATGGAACAGCTGGGAAAAAAGTAAATACTGCTGCTCCCTTGGGCTCTCAGGCTGTTAATTGTCAGACCCAAATGACAAAAAATGTCTTAGCTGTTCTTTCTCAAGCCTCCCATGTTGTGTCTGACCTTCCTGATGCTTATGGGAAGGCTTTGGCACTCTCTTTATTGGGCTTGTCTTCCCAAGTGGTTTGCCATTCTATTAAATGTAATTATAATGCAGCTGATGCTTTTTCTTTGAGCTGCTGCCTCTGGTTCTATGTTAAGTGCTACTGTTAGCTTCATCTTTAACCTTTACCTGATGATATTAAGGCTAAATTATTGGATGCTCCCCTTGATAATAAAAACATCTTCAGTTCTGCTGCTGGTGAGCTTTTTAAGTCTCCTCAGGGAAAGGGCAAGGTCTTGTAGGAATTGAAGCATATTTTTGTTTTTCCTATTTCTAAATTTCAGAGGGATTATCCATCTAAGTCTGCTTTTGGTTGTAGACAGTCTCACCGTCCACCCAAAGGTTAAGAAGGGTTCTAGATGAGTTCCTCCTGCCAAGTCTACTCAGACTCGTGCTACTCAGAAACCTCCTTTTCTAGACAAGCCAGGTTTTGTCTCCTTCCTTCTGTCCTAAGTAGTCTCTTTATCTTTCCCTGTCTTTTCCTAGTTGGTTAAGAATCACTGAAGATTCCAGGGTTCTGTCCATCATCTGTCAGCGATACTTCATGGTGTGGAAATCCCTTCCTCCTTTTTTGGGCATTCACCAACCTCCTCAGGAGCAGCTACCTTTCTTTCTGGATATGTTTCAGGGCCTTTTTGTCTCAAGGCACCATCCAAGCAGGTTCTTTTCCCCAGGAGGGGAAGGGGTTTTATTCAAGAATGTTTTTCATTCCCAAAAAATGAAGGCACCTGGAGGCCTATTCTGGAACTTTCTCGGCTGAACACATTTCTGAAGATCCCTTCCTTTTGGATGCTATCCCTTTAGATTGTATTTCCTCTACTTCTTCCTCCAGCTTTCCTGGTCTCTCTGGATCTCAAGGATGTTTGTCTTCACATCCCTATTATTCCTCATTTCAGGAAACATTTGTGTTTCTCTGTTTCTTCCATGCATTTTCAGTTCTTTGCTTTGCCCTTTGCCCTTTCTACTGCCCCAGCGGTTTTCACAAAATGCCTCTCTATTGTGATTGCCTTTTGCAGGATAAGGAGGATACAGATCATTCCTTACCTGGAAGACCTGCTGATTCAGGCTTCCTCCCCTGAGACCTTGCTTCAACTTCACTTTGCTAGTTACCTCTTGCTGCAAAATGCCTAGGTTTAATGATATATTTCCAGAAATCCTTCCTGACTTATGTTTTTCTTGGTTGCAGGCTTCAGACCATTCCTGTGCTGGCTTTCATGCCACCGCCTAAGGCTCTTACTCTAATTGCTTTTTTTCAATCCTTTCTTCCTCAGGTCTCAGTTACAGCCAGAGAGTTTCTAAAGGCTCTGGAATTCATGGCTTTCACAATTCCTATGAATTCACCATTCCTATGCTACCTCTAACCAGACTCCATATGAGGAAGATGCAGTGGTTCCTGAAGTCAGTGTAGCTCCAACACTGTCATCCTTTAGACTTTTTAGTCCCTCTTCTTCCATGCCTCAAATTAGAGCTTCAGTGTGGATTCATCAGCTGTCTCTCAAACCAGGGCTTCCTTTTAACCCCCACTCCCCTGTCAGGAACTTTTTTTGGATGCCTCTGATGGGGGGTGGAGTGCTTCTTTCGGCCCTCTCAAGGTGCAAGGTCCTTGGCCCATTCATCAGAGGGCAGACCATATCAACATCATGTAGATGTGAGCTTTCCTTCTTACTGTTCAGGCCTTTCATATTTTTTTCCTTCCAGGGCCTCTGAAAATCTGTATGGGCAATATCACAGTGATGTGGTTCATCAACAAGCAAGGGGGGGGGGGGGTGGCGGCACAGACCTACCTTCTGTACACACTATCTCTGTAAGTTTGGAATTTGGCTGTCCAATAGGAGGTGACTCTTCAGGCTGTTTATATTCCTTCAGAACAAAACATTGTTGCAGATTATGTGAGCAAGTACAAAACATAGGCTCATGAGTGTATGCTTTACAAAGATGTGTTTTTGGACATTGTCCACCAATGGAGTACTCCTCAAGTAGACCTTTTTCCCTCCCCTCTGAACAGACAGCTTCCTGTTTTTTGCACCAGAGTCCCAGGTCCTCTGTCATGGAAGGTGGACACCCTATCTTTTTCTTGGAAGGGGATGTTCTTTATGCCTTCTGTCTCTTTCCTCTCATACCAAGGATCCTGCTCAAGATAGAGCAAGACTCCACCAAAACCTTGCTGGTGACTCCCTTTTGGCCCAGCCACCATTTTTTCCCTCTTCTTCACCTAGGCAAGGGCAATCACCACAAGTTACCTCACTGGATGGACCTGCTATCATCCATCCCCACTTGTCAACTTTTCAGCTGAAATTGTGGGTTATAGGGTTTTGATCCCTTTTAGGCACCATTTTTCTGAGGACATGCTTTGGGTTCTGCAGGAGGCCAGGAAACGCAATACCAGGAAATCCTGTGTCCAAATGGAAGAGATTTTCTGTCTGATGCCTTGTTCCTAATCAGGATCTACCTTCTGTGGAGATTCCTCTGGTTCTCTTGTTTGTGTGAATTGCTCCATGCTGGGTTGATATATTCTTCAATTAAAGGTCACCTTTCAGCTGTTTCTGCACGTCTTTGCTTCCTTCTTTGACCTCTTGGTTTTAGGTCAAACAGTTTCTTAAAGATGTCCATCTTATTAGGCCTCCCAGGCAACCTGTTCCTCCTCTTTCTTGGGACCTTAATTTTGTTCTTGAAAAACTGACTCAGACTCCTTTTGAACTTGCAGCTTCAGATTCTTTGCAGCATTGTACATAGAAGAATGTTTTTTCTTTTGGCCCTTAATTCTGCTAAGTGTGTGTCTGAACTTCAGCCCCTTGTGGCTGTTCCTCCTTTTTTGTTTTTTTATAGAGAGGGTGTCTCTTTGTAGTAATCCTCCTTTTATGTCCAAGGGAGTTAATGAATTGTGTCTTAATCATTTTATTAATTTGCCCATCTTTTTTTCCTTCTCTGCAATGTACTAGTGAGAAGGTTCTTCATATCTTAGATGTGTATAGACAGCTCAGATACTATTTGGATAAGACTAAGGCCATTTGCATATCTGATCAACTGTTTCTTTTCATCCCAGATCTGTAGGCTTGGCCGTTTCCAAGCAAAACAAACTAATAACCAAAAAAAACTCAGTTAAACTGAAAAGAACACAAAGCTCGAAAGAAGCACAGCCACTCCAAGAAAAACTTTTTTAATAAATAAAAATGGATTGTGCTTTCGTCAAGCTAATTCACTGACTTCATCAGAATCAAATTTAAACATCCCTCCTTTTATTCACATGAGTTCCTAAACAAGTAGAAATGACAAACTATAAATAAAAAGTGCTAAGTGTATATCTTTATACACAACCAAACAGTAAAAAACATTGTTAGTTTATTTATGGTTTATGTAACAATATCAATACATTTATTGCATGATTATGTAATTTTGATTTAGGGTTTTAATTGTTTCTTGATTTCTATTTGTTTAGTTAAGTCATGTGGCTAACAGGAGGGATGTTTAAATAAGTGTTTTTAAGATGTTTAAAGTTGATTCTGATGAAGTCAGTGAATTAGCTTGAGGAAAGTGCTTAATCCATTTTTATTTATTTAAAGTTTTTCCTGGAGTGGCCATGCTTCTTTCAAGCTTTATGTTCTTTTCCATTTCCAAGCAAACCATTTCTTCATGAATCTCTAAATCCATTTCTTTTTGTTGCTCCTTTCACAGGAAAACCCCTTCCTGCTTCTGTAAAGGCTCAGTTTACCAGGCCGTGGCTTCCTCTAGTGCTTTTTTTCAAAGGTTTAGATACAAATTCCATCCTCGAAGCTGCTACTTGGACCAGTGTCCATACCTTTACTAAGCATTATAGATTAGATGTTTCCAGTGCTAGAGCTGCATGGCTTTCATGAGAGCTTTTCTGGGCCTTCCTCTTCCAAAATTTCCTGTTGAGCCTTTGTACTCTCCCTTTAGTGAAGAATACTGCAACAATGATATGGAAGGACATGGCACAGTTGTGTAAAATCTTAACCATAACAGTAGATGTCCTTCTCTTCACTGTTGCAATATTTGTTCCCTCCTCCACTCCCTTTCTCTTTACTGCTGCTCCTTTTTTCCTTCTGGATGCACATGTCCCTCCTTTTCTCCTTGGACTGTTGTTCCTCTTGGGTTTTTTCATTGCTGAGGTATGTATGTCTGTATATCACCTTTATGCCCTGTACCTTGAGTGAGTGGCATATGTATGACATCTTTAAAATGCTAAGGCTTTGGTATACTTGACAGATGTTTGGCTACCCTTGGCAGGGATCCCTTTAGTGAGGAATACTACAATAGTAAAGAGAGGGGCATCTGCTGTTATGGTAAGATTTTACACAACTGTACTGTCAGATAGCTGAGAAGAGATTGTGATTGTGGCACATTGTGATTTTTTTCCAGAGAATTACTAAGGACTTAATGAAATGGTAGTGTAGGACAATAGAGGATTGATTTTCATTTGACGAGTAAGGTACCAGGAAGTGAAAGGTTATAATATAAAATGAGCAAAACAGGTATGCGCATTTGTGTGTGGGTGGGTGAGTGGGGTAGAAAGGGAACCAAAACTTGGAAGACAAGTTAAGGCAGTGATGGGGGAGATGTAGAGCAAATATTGTAACGTGATAAGATTCTTTATGCACATAAGGGAAGGCAGAAGCAGAACTATAACACTGATCATTTGGAGGTAGAAGGTAAGCAGTATGAAGAGACAGGTACGGTAATTAACCAGGTGTTCGTACTGGATACCTCACCTTGGCTTTCTTGAAGGAAATACAAGGATGGATACTGTGTTGGGAAAACTATACAAATTTGTAGAGAGAAATAAATGAATAAGGTAGTTTTAAATTAGCAAGTTGAGGGGTAATGTGAGAGATTATAAGAAGGTAATGCTCAAGGATCTAATGAGGATTCCTCTGTTACAAACATGCCAGTATAGCTAACAGAAGTTATTTTGATGTCACTGGAAAGATGTTGCTTATCTTACTAGAAGAGTCATAGATCTGATGTTATCATTTTCAATCATTCCTCAACGAATGACGACACAGATGCATAGTTATGGTGAGTACATAACTTTCAATTTTATAAGACTGGAGAACAGCAGCAGTAGTAGATGTCCTTACTTAGATCACTTTTGCAGTTTTATAGACTGTTGGGTTGTCTCGCCATATAACCTGAATGTCCACCCAGGGTACTGAAGCAAAAGTGTGTTATTGAGCCATCATCTTACATATGACATAAGCCCATGGGCGTAACGGTACATAAACCGATGTATGAGCATAATACCTCAGACTATCTCGCTGCCTGTCTGAATGCAGGTCTTGCACATGTCGGTCTGTTCTAAGTGTGGTCATTATTATCTTTGGCCTTCACTGGTTCAGGTAAGTGTCCCATTGGGGAAACTGCCTTGTTTTTTCTTAAAAATGTTTTTTTTTTTTTTTTTTTAGCTTGGAGTAATTGTGGTAGGCAGATTCCCTGTAAATATCTCCCACTTCCAGTGTCTTTTCTGTTTAGGTATAGGGCACAATTGTCAGAACTGCAATATTTGCCAGTCTTCTGTACTGAAGACCATATTGTGTGTGCACCTGTGCACCTCTCCTCTCTGTTTACTGATGTGGAAACCCAGTGCCTTAAGCTCTTTGCCCAAGTAAAGATGGCAGATCTTTCCACCCTGACGTCCGCTCAGAAGGCCTAGGCTTGATGCTATGACTGCCAGTTGGATTTGGACGTACCCATGGATGTTTTGGAACTTGCACTCTGTCCAGCAATTTCTTAGACTGCCTTATGGCATTTGATGTATGAAAATCTGAAGCAACTGACCTTATTGACACTGGTGATAAAGGAAACTGAGTTTTATAATATCTGAGGGCCTCAAAGGTATTCATCACATTTTTGTAAGGAAACAAGTACTGGGGTCATTAATCAAGGTACATTAGGGTATTAGCCACTCCTCTCCTCAGACATCCTGGGTTAAGGAGTGAATGCATTTCTCCCAAGGCCTGTTTAAAGCTACCTTGGCACTCAAGTCTCCTTATTTCCTTCCATATGCCCCTTCTGTTGCTATTCCCCGTAAGAGACATTTGAAATTATGCGAAATATGAGAATGTAGAGTCTGATTCTTATAAGTACTGTTTGGCCTGATTTTCCCAGATTTGATTCTCAGGACAGGTAGCATTTGATGATAATTTCTTGTTCATAGGTGTTTACTAGGCTAACAACCACAAGGGCCTTTTTAAGCATAGCCATGCATCCCGAATATCTGACAAGTTCCGACACCCTTGATTCTCCTGTAGCAGAGTACAAAGGATTAGTTCAGATAAAATCACTTTAACTAGCAGATTTAGGAGACACTCTTTCTGATGCCTGCCCTTTTGGAGGAATAAAGCTAACTTGTTGAAGTTTCAGGTAATTTATTCAGTTATTTATGTATGTAGGTAGATGAGTGTTTGCTCTGTTAGAGAGAGAATCTCACACATGCTAGCTAACATGATTTTTACCTAGATTAATCCTATGTACTCTGTTCCTTGTTAATCTTGTCACTCTATGGGTCACAAGTGAGACAAGAGACCTGACTTAAGCTTTCTGGATTACCTCTGTTTTTTTTTTTATTCTCCTGTAGAAGAAGCTTCCTGTGGAGAAGCCATTTCAAACATGATGAAATATTTTGAGTGGGGATTTAAACAATTTTCAGATGTACAAAAAAGTTGTTATAGCTTGCAAGAGGTGGACACCCCTGCACCTGCTCCAGTACCTCCTGTTCTGGAAGCTTTTCTGCATGCCTTTGCCTCTAGCTTCAATGCTTCTGATTCTCAGCCACCAGCACCAAAAAGGCCTGATAACATTTGCAAAGTGCCTGACGACCTAAATTTTTTTTTACAAGAACCTTCAGGCAGACCCTTCTGCTTTATCTTATCTATGGATAAGTCCATAAATCTCCTACCTGCTGCTAATACCCTCCCTTCTGATAAAGATAGCAGGGGAATTAACAGAGTTAGGGAAAAGGTATACACCTCTTCCACTCTGGCCTTCAGCGCTCTAAACTGTCAGACTCAAATGACTAAATCTTCACGGTCAGTTTTGGGTAATTTAAGTAAAGCTTTGTCCTCTATGGAAGAGAGAGAAATATTAAACAGCAGAAGCCGCGGTGGTGCAGCAGTAGCATTGCCGCCTCACAGAAAGAGGTTCTCCCGTTCGATTCTCGGCTGGAGCACCTTCTGTGTGGAGTCTGCATGTCCTCCCCACAGTCGAGTGGCGTTCGAAAGACATGCGTGAATGGGTGTGCCTTCCTTGAAGGTTGGGCATCGAGCTGGCACCTCAGCACTGTAAAAATCTACTGCCAATCATTAGTGGACTGGAGTTCCGCTGTGGCAACCCCTAACCCCGGTTAAAAGCCAAAAGAAGAACAACATGCTGCATCTTTGGTGGCTCAGGCTTTTCAAGTCTGTAAACACAACATCATGTGCAACTATGATGCAATGGAAGCTTCTTCCAGGGCAGCTACTACTGGCTCTGTCATTAGAAGGTACATATGGCTTTGCTGTCCATCTTTGCCAGAGGACATCAAAACCAAGCTACTAGACTCTCCTTTACACAGCAATCTTTTTTTGCCCTGAGGCAGCAAACTTGTTTAAATCCTTGCAAGAAGAAGGGGAAAGTCATGAAAGATTACAGACAAGTTTTCCTTACTTTTTTCCCAGATATCAAAGAAATTACCCAGAAAAACCCATTTCCTTGTCCTGTAGGGCCTCTAGACCACCACATATGGGAGGGAAAATGCCTAGGAAAACATTTCAACTTAAACTTGACAGGGACCCTAAATCTAGAAGACCTTCCTACACTGACAAATCACCCTTACTGCTTTCTTCCCTCGTCTGTCTCCCTTAGTCCATCCCTCCTTCTGTCAAAAGGAAACTCTTCATATGTGATGAATAGTTACTTAATCACCACAGACAAATGGGTCCTGTCCATTATTCATTGGGGTTACAGAATGGCGTGATTCTTCCTTCATCTCCCAGTCAGGTCAAGCTTCTAAATCCCATCATTCAAGCATTAATCAAGGCACAACAGAATCTGTTCCACATCAATCAAAACATAGGAAGAGGGTTTTATTCCAGGATTTTTCTTATCCCAGGAAATGGAGAATGGAGATTTATACTGGATTTAGCTCTCCTCAACACCTTCCTCAGGGTTCCCTTGTTAAAGATGCTGTCATTCCAGACTCTTTTGCCCATCATACTTCCTGAGATGCCTATCTTCATATTCCAATCTACCCTTCATTCAGGGGATTTCTGAAAATTTCAGCCTGTTCATCACACTTTCATTTCTCTGCTTTGCCCTCTGGATTTTATACAGCCCGTAGGTTGTTTGCAAAGTGTTTATCTCCTGCCAAAGCCTTTTTCGGAAGCCTGGGAATTCAGATATTTTTACATCTAGACAACCTGGCACCTTCTCAACGTATTATTTTATATAATTCCAACTTCACTATTTCTCCTTCTCCAAAGTCTGGAGTTCACCATCATCTTCAAATGTCTACCTTGAGCCCCATCCAAGACCTACTTTTTCTGGACTTCAGACTGGACATCAAGCTCCTGCAGGCCCTCCTACCTCTAGACAAGGTACAAAGTCTGTCCGACTACTTTGTCTCTTTTAACCCTTAAAACTTACACAGCAAGAGAAATTCTCAGGGCTGTAGAAATCATGGCCACAGCTTTTCCCATGATTCCCTTTGCTAGGCTCCATATGAGAAATATTCACTAGTACCTGAAGTCCAGTGTGTCCCAACACAGTCATCCTTTGGACACGCAGATCCCTCTCCTTCACTCCTTGGAAAAAAAAAAGAAATTCTTTGGTGGATAACACACACAGACCCATATCTGCCTTTCAAAGTGTAGACTCCCTACCAAGCACTAAACACAGATGCTTTAGATGCTGCATGTGCATGGACAGGCTCCCAGAGGGTTCAGGTCCAATGGCCAACAAATCAGATGACTGAGCACATCAACCTGAAGGAGATGCAGGCTGTTACTCAAGCCTTGCAGATCTTCTTCTGTACATAGGGCCCAGGCCCACTCTGAATTTTCACAGACAACACCACAATAATGTGGTATATAAAGAAGCAGGGGCGAGTAAGATCTTACCTGTTTTGGCATGGGAACAGGCCACTGAAGCAAACCTGTCCCACCAGGCAGTGAGCATTCCTTCACATGATAATATGCTGACAAGACTTCCTAAGCAGATTAAGGGAAGACCCTAACAAATGGATGCTGAACAGAGGGGTCTTCCTGGACATAATCCACAAGTGGCATATTCCCCAGACCTTTTTACCTCCATCCACAACAAACTACTATTAAAGTTTTACTCCAGGACTCTTGCCCTCGAACATTGCCATGTTATTTTATGCCTTCCCTTCTCTAACACTACTTCAAAAGGTCTTGTTAAAGATCATGCGAGACAACCTGTGGATCTTAATGGTGATTCCCATTTGGCCCAGGCAGCATTGGTTCCCCCTTCTCTACCACCTAGCCAGGAGTCATCGCCACAAGTTACTCCACAGAGTGGACTTGCTCACACATCACAAGGGTCACTTCTTCATCCCAACCTGTCATCCACCAACCTGACTTTGAGGATAATAGGATTCTGATGTCTTTCAGACACCAGTATTCTGAGGACATGCTTCAGGTTCTTCAGGAGGCAAGTAATCCAGGTATATATTATATGCAAGAAGAGTCTTTTCCTCTAACACGTAAAAATCGACACATAAAGAGTGAAAGCTGTAAACCGCGAACAGCCACTTCAGCAAATTTTTTCCTAGGGAAAAAATTCAATTGGCCATAAACATAAAAACAAACTTTAAACCCTAATCAAGTGGGGGCTTTGCCCCCACACCCCCCAACTAAATATACCAGCTCCGAGATTGCTCTACATTGGAGAAAAGGGTAGTTCCCGATAACAGCCAAGCAAATTTTTTCACAGGGAAAAAATTTGCGGAAGTGGCCATTCACAGTTTCCAGCATTCGCTCTTTACGTGTCAGCATTTAAGTGTTCAAAGAAGAGACTCTTCGAGCTTCTAATATAGACCCAAGGAAACCTACTACCTGGAAGTCTTACATATCTAAATGGAAAATATTTTATGTTTGGTATCATACTAAAGACAAAGGACCCTATCCTTATCAAAGTCCTTACAGTCCTGTCTTATTTCTGTGAGCTACTTAGAGCTAGTGTTGTGTATGCCTTCATCAAGCCACATTTATTGGCCATTTCAGCATGCTTACCTCCCCGTACAAGATGCAAGAAATGAAAACAATTCCACAAAGGTGTCTTCCATGTAAAACTACCCAGGAAAACTGTTCCAGCTTCTTGGGATCTCAGCTTTGTCCTTGAAAAGCTCATACTACCTCCTTTTGAACTGGCAGCTTCCACCTGTCTCAAATTCTGTACTTTTAAAAACATTCCTCTGGTAGTCCTTACACCAGCTGTAAGGATCACAAACTCCAAGCTTTCCTCTCTTCCTTACTTTTCATAAGGTCAAAGTCTCCTTGAGGGCCAACCCCCCCCCCCCCATTTATGCTTAGCATAGTCAAGCCATTAATCTCCCTACCTTTTTTTCCCCCAAATCCTCAGAACAAGGTAGAGAGGATTTTCTGTTCCATTGATGTACACACGCATCTCTGATTTTACTCTGACAAAAAAACAGGTTCATTCATAAGACTGACCAGTTCGTTTTCAAGAAGCTAAAGTGGGCCATCCAGTTTCTAAACAAACCGGATTTCTAAGTCCATTTCATTTTGCTCTCATCATGGCAAAGCACTACTTTCTGCAGTTAAAGTAAATTCTGTGAGAGCAATGGCTGCTACTTAAGCTTTTTTTTTACAAAGGGGTCAACTCGAGAGCTATCCTATAAGCAGCAACCTGGTCTTCTGTTAGTACCTTTACCAAGGAATACAGGGTAGATACTTTCTCTAGCTCTATAGCTCACTTTGCCAAGTCTTCCCCCCCAGATTGATTGATAGCTCTCTAATGTCACATCTAACCTCCCTCAATACTCATTAAGGTTTGGGAATCTCCCAGCAGTCTGGAATACTGCAACAGTGATCTAAGGAAGAACAATAGTTCAGTTGTGCAAGAGCTTACCATAACATTAGATGTTATGTGATCCTATCTCGCCTACATTCTGAATGATGGGTTCGGAGCCGATCCCTCGGCTCCGACTCGGCACGCTTATGCCAAAGAGCGAAGTCTCTTATTGGCTGAGCTTACTATATCCCAGGATGCACCACTACCAGTCCCCCAGATCTCGTTTGCCGCTTCCCTGCGAAGACGTGGTCTCGAGCTGGCTGGGCTGAGTAGCTTTTATTAACTACTTTTCTGTCAGTTTTTGCTGTTTTTTGGTCACAAAAGCTGTTTTAACGGCTATCGCTCCTTTGTGTACGTTTGGATTGTGAAAATTGTTGTGTGTGATTGGGTTGAGTTTGTTTTCGCCCCTTACATCCAGGGCCTTCCCGGTCAACCTTTGAAAACTTTTCAGGGTCTCAAGTCTTTAGTAGTTTAGAGTTCCCTGTCATTTACAGCTAGTGTTTGTGTTAAACTATAACTGTAAGCTTAGATTTATCACAAGCGAATCTATAGTTGTTTAATTTCCTGTCAAAAAGTTGTTTAACATCATGTCTCAAACCCCTAGGCCTTCGGCTTTAAAAATGTTCAAATGTGGTTTTAAGATGTCTATTACTGATGATCATTTGCTCTGTGTATATTGTCTAGGGGCAAAGCACTTGCAGGAGTCATGCAGCGTATGTCACGCTTTTTCCTCAAGGGTCCTCCAGGAGAGGAAAAATAAATTGATTCTTAAGGGGTTAATTAAACCCTCTTTTGAAGAAGCCTTAGCATCCTCTCCGGCTCCGGCCAAAAAGAAAAGGGCTTCGGTTCCGACCAGTCCGTCGGATCCGACTGCCAAGAGACCTAGGCAGGCCTCTCCTTGGCTCCAAAGACTTGAGCCGAGGTTGAACAGTCTGCCTCGATGCCACCAGTATCGACTCCTCTGGCTTCGGAGCCGATGGCTGGGGCATCGAGGCGGGTCACCTTCGCCGGCTCCACTGCTCGGAGCCGACAAGGGTCGCCCGCTCAGACACTTCCTCCTCGGCGCCGATGGAATCTGCGGTGAGGAGGCCCTCGGCGCCGATACTCATCGAGTCGCCTCGGAGCCGGTCCCCTAGCCCTTTGGGGCCGATGGAGAGGCCTTCAACTCGTTCTGTTTCCTCTCGGTCTTGAGGATGTCGGATTCTGATATAGACAGGGTGCTCCAAAGACTGTTCCAGTCCCCAGTCTTCCAAAAATTTGTTTCGGTTCCGACCCAGCTGGTTTGAGCCGATGACCTTGGCCCACCCGTTGCCATTCCTCCTCCGACCGCTTCGGCTCCGTGAGCAGGTGCTGTTGGAGCCGGTGGAGATCTCAGGGTCGGCTCCGACCCTTACTCCAACCGGGCCTCGGGTCCGAGTTTAGTACTGGACTTCTTGGCTGGACCGGGGTGATGTTTGGGACCTATGCTTTGGTTCCGAGCCTCCCCTCGGTGCTTGCTGCGGGACTTCCGTCGGCTATCACGGCTCGAGTCCGGACACTCCCAGGATTCTGGGGTCCGGCTTTCAGGGCCATGAGGAGTGCCTTGGCCAAGTCCTCTTCGGCCATCTCTCCGGTTTTACCAGCACCTTCCCTGGGCGTGGAGACTGGGTCAGGTAAGTGTCCCATTGGGGAAACTGCCTTGTTTTTTCTTAAAAATGTTTTTTTTTTTTTTTTTTTTTTTTTTTTTTTTTTTTTAGCTTGGAGTAATTGTGGTAGGCAGATTCCCTGTAAATATCTCCCACTTCCAGTGTCTTTTCTGTTTAGGTATAGGGCACAATTGTCAGAACTGCAATATTTGCCAGTCTTCTGTACTGAAGACCATATTGTGTGTGCACCTGTGCACCTCTCCTCTCTGTTTACTGATGTGGAAACCCAGTGCCTTAAGCTCTTTGCCCAAGTAAAGATGGCAGATCTTTCCACCCTGACGTCCGCTCAGAAGGCCTAGGCTTGATGCTATGACTGCCAGTTGGATTTGGGCGTGCCATGGATGTTTTGGAACTTGCACTCTGTCCAGCAATTTCTTAGACTGCCTTATGGCATTTGATGTATGAAAATCTGAAGCAACTGACCTTATTGACACTGGTGATAAAGGAAACTGAGTTTTATAATATCTGAGGGCCTCAAAGGTATTCATCACATTTTGTAAGGAAACAAGTACTGGGGTCATTAATCAAGGTACATTAGTATTAGCCACTCCTCTCCTCAGACATCCTGGGTTAAGGAGTGAATGCATTTCTCCCAAGGCCTGTTTAAAGCTACCTTGGCACTCAAGTCTCCTTATTTCCTTCCATATGCCCCTTCTGTTGCTATTCCCCGTAAGAGACATTTGAAATTATGCGAAATATGAGAATGTAGAGTCTGATTCTTATAAGTACTGTTTGGCCTGATTTTCCCAGATTTGATTCTCAGGACAGGTAGCATTTGATGATAATTTCTTGTTCATAGGTGTTTACTAGGCTAACAACCACAAGGGCCTTTTTAAGCATAGCCATGCATCCCGAATATCTGACAAGTTCCGACACCCTTGATTCTCCTGTAGCAGAGTACAAAGGATTAGTTCAGATAAAATCACTTTAACTAGCAGATTTAGGAGACACTCTTTCTGATGCCTGCCCTTTTGGAGGAATAAAGCTAACTTGTTGAAGTTTCAGGTAATTTATTCAGTTATTTATGTATGTAGGTAGATGAGTGTTTGCTCTGTTAGAGAGAATCTCACACATGCTAGCTAACATGATTTTTACCTAGATTAATCCTATGTACTCTGTTCCTTGTTAATCTTGTCACTCTATGGGTCACAAGTGAGACAAGAGACCTGACTTAAGCTTTCTGGATTACCTCTGTTTTTTTTTTTATTCTCCTGTAGAAGAAGCTTCCTGTGGAGAAGCCATTTCAAACATGATGAAATATTTTGAGTGGGGATTTAAACAATTTTCAGATGTACAAAAAAGTTGTTATAGCTTGCAAGAGGTGGACACCCCTGCACCTGCTCCAGTACCTCCTGTTCTGGAAGCAGGAGTCATGCAGCGTATGTCACGCTTTTTCCTCAAGGGTCCTCCAGGAGAGGAAAAATAAATTGATTCTTAAGGGGTTAATTAAACCCTCTTTTGAAGAAGCCTTAGCATCCTCTCCGGCTCCGGCCAAAAAGAAAAGGGCTTCGGTTCCGACCAGTCCGTCGGATCCGACTGCCAAGAGACCTAGGCAGGCCTCTCCTTCGGCTCCAAAGACTTCGGAGCCGAGGTTGGAACGGTCTGCCTCGATGCCACCAGTATCGACTCCTCTGGCTTCGGAGCCGATGGCTGGGGCATCGAGGGGCGGGTCACCTTCGTCGGCTCCACTGCTCTCGGAGCCGACAAGGGTCGCCCGCTCAGACACTTCCTCCTCGGCGCCGATGGAATCTGCTGTGAGTATTCCCTCGGCGCCGATACTCATCGAGTCGCCTCGGAGCCGGTCCCCTAGCCCTTTGGGGCCGATGGAGAGGCCTTCTCGAACCCGTTCTGTTTCCTCTCGGTCTTGGAGGATGTCGGATTCTGATATAGACAGGGTGCTCCAAAGACTGTTCCAGTCCCCAGTCTTCCAAAATTTGTTTCGGTTCCGACCCAGCTGGTTTGAGCCGATGACCTTGGCCCACCCGTTGCCATTCCTCCTCCGACCGCTTCGGCTCCGTCGGAGCAGGTGCTGTTGGAGCCGGTGGAGATCTCAGGGTCGGCTCCGACCCTTACTCCAACCCGGGCCTTCGGGTCCGAGTTTAGTACGCGGACTTCTTCGGCTGGACCCGGGGGTGATGTTTCGGGACCTATGCTTTCGGTTCCGAGCCTCCCCCTCGGTGCTTCGGCTGCGGGACTTCCGTCGGCTATCACGGCTCCGGAGTCCGGACACTCCCAGGATTCTGGGGGTCCGGCTTTCAGGGCCATGAGGAGTGCCTTGGCCAAGTCGGCTATCACGGCTCCGGAGTCCGGACACTCCCAGGATTCTGGGGGTCCGGCTTTCAGGGCCATGAGGAGTGCCTTGGCCAAGTCCTCTTCGGCCATCTCTCCGGTTTTACCAGCACCTTCCCTGGGCGTGGAGACTGGGTCTTTGGCAGTTCCCCTGTCCGTAGCCAGCGGAGCCCCGAGGCCTGAGGTTACCCCCAGTGGGGGTTCCCCTCCTCCTGAGGGTTCTTCGGAGTTGTCTTCAGAGGAACCCCCAAGGAAGAGATCGTGCAAGAGGAAGCACGTGGACTCCCCGAGTCTATTACATCGGACACTGATATGGATGATGCGGAGGGGTCCCAGTCGTCCTCGGATGATGTTTCATTTGCAGACATCTTAGAGATCCTCAAACAACGAGGCGGCTGGATATCCAAACCCCCCTCTGCTGACGAATCAGTGCTCCTCAAGGCCTTTGGGGCTCAGCCCTCCGCCTCCTGGGTGTCTCCGCCGTTCGACGAGCCTCTGGATTTAGTTTGTCGGGCGTGGGAACATCCAGATACCGTGGAACCAGTCCCTTCTCGTCCAAATAAATTTTTATCTGCTCCCCGAGAAGGAGTTCCTTACTAAAGGCGTGGCTGTAGATGCCATGGTGGTGGCATCTGCTACACAACAGGGCGTGGCAGAGGCTTCAACGTCCATCCATACTCCTAATAAGGAATCTAAGAGTATGGATAGGCAGGAAGCGCACCCTGACTTCAGCGGCCTTTACCTTAAGGTCTCTGAATTATTTGGCACATTTTACCAGGCTTCAGAGGGATCTGGTCAAGGAGTTGTCAGATTCCCTCTCGGGTAACCTACCTGAGCAGCTAGCCCAGTCCGTTAGCTCTCAGTTGGCTATCCTTACGTCAATTTCTAACTCGTCCATGAGGCTCATTTCCTATGCGGCCGAAGGGGCGGGTAGAGCGGCAGGCACAGGCGTGGCTCTTCGTAGACAAGCCTGGCTCCGCTTGTGTCAGTTTGCGGAGGCCTTCAAGTCTTCCTTCGCCGACGCTCCCTTTGATGGGTCCTCATTGTTTGGACCCAAGGTGAAAGACACCCTTACCCGCTGTGAGCAAGAGGGAAAAACGTTATCTGCCGTAGGTGCCCGTTATTCCACTCCCTTTCGGCCTTACCCCAAGGCTAAAGGAGGGGGGAAAATGTGGTTCCGAAAATCTCGCAAGTTTTTCTCCCAACAGCAGGAAGATTCCCCGTCCAGAGGCAGAGGCGGGAAATTTTTCAGGGAGACGCCGTCCCAGAGGCGGCAGAGGGCCCCGCAATTCTGGAGACCGCGAGTCCTTTCGTGGCTCTTCAGCCTCCCACACGTCATGAGGGATTGCCCGGCTGTGCTGCTCCGGAGCCAGTCGGGTGTCGTTTTGCCAAGCACCTAAATGCCTGGGAGTCAATCACTCAGGACAGATGGGTGCTTCGGATCATTGCCGGAGGTTACACCATCCCATTCAAATACTCACCCCACCGTCCAAGAGAATCCCGGACCCACCACCCAGTCAAAGGGAAATAGCAGCCAGAAGCTTTAAAGCTGCTAGAAAAGGAGTCATCCAACCGGTCCCCACAGACCAGATCGGATCAGGAAATTACTCCAGGTTCTTTTAGTGCCAAAAGACAGGGGACCTGAGACCAATATTGGATCTCAGCAGACTCCACCAACCCGTCACGCAATCCAAATTCCGCATGGTCACGTTACAATCCATTCTTCCGTTGTTGGAGAAGGATGTTTGGATGTGCTCCATAGACCTCAAGGACGCCTATTATCACATACCGATACATCAGGCGTCCAGAAGGTATCTGCGCTTCAGCCTGGGAGTCAGTCATTACCAATTTTGTGCTCTGCCCTTTGGTCTCACCACAGCCCCAGGGTGTTCAGCAAGTGTTTGGCAGTAGTGACGGCTCACCTGAGAAGTCTTGGATTCCAAGTGTTTCCCTATCTCGACGACTGGCTCCTGACTGCCACCACCAGGCATCTACTAATGGACAACCTCAAAGCCACCATCTCCTGGGTGTTTCCCTAGGGATTACATTCAATTGGTCAAAGTCTGTCTTGCTGCCCTCTCAACGCATAAAGTTTATAGGAGCAGAGATAGACTCAAGATTGATGCGTCTTTCTTCCTGCCGAAAGGATCCGAACTTTACAGGGCCAAGTTCAAGCTCTAATCTCGAGATCCAAAGCCCCAGCCAGGATGGTCCTACAGGTTTTAGGCTCAATGTCTGCCACGGTTCTTTTAGTTCCTCTAGCAAGATTACACATGAGGATTCTTCAGTGGCTCTTGTCAACTCAATGGTCCTTTCAGGATCTTCTCCTCAATCATCACATCATGATTACCGAAATATGCAAAGGGACCTTCGCTGGTGGGTTCAGTCATCCGACTTGGATCAGGAAAACCGTTTGTTCTCCCCGCTCCAGTGGTTACCCTGACGACAGATGCCTCCCAGATAGGGTGGCGGGGGCATTGTCTGGGCAGGCTAGTTCAGGGCTCCTGGCTTCCGGACGAAGCTCTTCTCCACATCAACGTGTTGGAGATGAGGGCTGTACTTCTATCCCTAGAGGCCTTACACAAGTTTCTTCCTCAGGGCATCATCGCCATCCACACAGACAACATGTCGGTGGTTTGGTATCTGAACAAACAAGGAGGGACCAGATCGTACCCCCTTTGCAGAGAGGCCATGAGAGTGTGGGAATGGGCTGTAGCTACCAACCGCTTCTTGGTAGCGACCCACATCCCGGGAAAGTCAAATGTATTGGCGGACAAATTAAGCAGGACAATTCTCTCTCCTCACGAATGGTCTCTAAACCGCACAGTAGCAGCCCAGGTTTTCAAGAGATGGGGGACGCCGTGCTGCGACCTATTTGCAACTCCTCTAAACACCAAGTGCCAAAGGTTCTTCTCCTTGATCCCACATCAGGGAGTACCAGCCATAGATGCTCTAACACAACCTTGGCCAACAGGGCTACTTTATGCCTTTCCTCCAATTCCACTCCTTCCAAAAGTTATTCAAAAAGCTTCTCAACTGGGGTCTTCAATGATTCTGATTGCCCCATACTGGCCTCGTCAGATATGGTTTCCTTACCTGAAAAAGCATGCAGTGGACGATCCGTGGACCTTAGACCTGATCCCGGATTTGCTAATCCATCAGTCGGGACATTGGCATCAGTCCCTTCAATCTCTAAAATTGACAGCTTGGCTCCTCCACTTTCAACCTTAGTTAGAAGGCACACACTAGACCCGGAAGTTGTTCACATTTTATCTTGACCCACAAACCCACCACTAACAAATTGTACCTCAGTAAGTGGAAGAGGTTTGCTATCTGGGCTCAACTCAAGGGCTTAGACCCTATCACTGCTCCTGTCCCAGAGGTTTTGAAATTCTTAACATCCCTGTTTAATCAGGGATCTTCTGTCTCAACTATTAAAGTCCAACTAGCTGCTATCTCTAAATTCCATGAATCCACAGATCCTCCTTTGATGAGCAGCAGACTATGCAAAACGTTCATTAAAGGTGCCAGTCTGTTAAGACCACCAGTTTTTCATCCTGCACCTCCGTGGGATCTTGATTTGGTGCTTCGCGCATTAACATCTCCCCCTTTTGAACCGGCTGCTACATGCCAATTAAAATATCTGTCTTGGAAAACGGCATTCTTAGTGGCTATTACCTCCGCAAGAAGAGTCTCAGAGCTTCAAGCCCTGTCTATTAAACCACCGTACTTGATTTTCCACAAGGATAGAGTATCACTTAGGCCTAATCCATCCTTTGTCCCAAAAGTCTGTTCTAGTTTCTGTCTTCAACAATCTCTAGAGCTACCAGTTTTCTTTCCAAAATTCTCTAATGAAGCAGAATACACTCTCCATAAATTGGATGTTCACAGGCAATTACGCTTCTATTTAGACAGGACTCAGCAACTTCGTAAGTCAGACCAGTTGTTTGTGTCCTTCTCAGATAATAAATTGGGCCAAACCATTACAAAAGCTACAATCTCAAAATGGATCAGAGATTGCATAACTCAGGCCTATTCTTCTTCGAATAAACAACTTACATCATCTATCAAAGCTCATTCTACCAGAGCTATGGCTACTTCTATAGCCTTTCATTCCAAGCTCGCTATATCAGAAATTTGTGCTGCGGCTACTTGGTCCAACCCCCCACTTTCATTTCCCACTACAAATTGGATGTGGCATCTAGAGGACGAGCTTCATTTGGTTCCACGGTACTCAGGAGTGTTTTCCAGTGAGCCACCCAGGATTCAGGTGCTAGGGACGCTGTCCCATCATTCAGAATGTAGGCGAGATAGGATCACATAACATCTTTTAGTTATGTACTCACCATAACTTCAGATGTTTGGGATCCATCTCTACATTCCTGATACCCACCCTCCTTCCCCCTGCCTTGCAGATCAGAAGAGATTGGACGGTTTTGAGCTCCACTGTTTTTATCTTGTTTCATCTGACGATGTTATATAAGCAGGGTATGCATGTGTGCATGTATGCGGACAAACTAGATCTGGGGGACTGGTAGTGGTGCATCCTGGGATATAGTAAGCTCAGCCAATAAGAGACTTCGCTCTTTGGCATAAGCGTGCCGAGTCGGAGCCGAGGGATCGGCTCCGAACCCATCATTCAGAATGTAGGCGAGATGGATCCCAAACATCTGAAGTTATGGTGAGTACATAACTAAAAGATGTCATGCTGCTCACTGCTGTACTATTCCTTCATACCCTGCCATCTCACTTTACTTTTTTTTTTCCTTAACTGCTACTCATGTTCTGAGGGGGAGGCCTTTCCTGCTTTCTCTCTTCTTAGTTGACCTTATTCTTCTTTGAAGGCCTCAGGTGTTTCCAGGCTTCCTGGCTTTGAAATAGTCTGATATTTTATGTTCGCTTATGTACACTTACATCCATGGGCCTAGGTGACATGTTTAAAGGTTTTGGCTTTGGTACCACGACCGGACATCCAAGTTATTTGGTGAGATAACTCAGCAGTCTGGAATACTACAACAGTAATCAGTTGGACATCTGCTGTTAATAAGTTCTTACAACCTTGCTTTCTGTAAATCAGAAAGGATGTTTAACAAGGGCCAACTTACTGTATATCATTGTTTCATGAAACGGCAAATGCTCAAAAGAGAGAACCAAGAAAGATGTATCATTTTAGATTGAAACACAAAATAATGGAAAGAAAATAGTAGTCCATACCCCTTGATAATTATATGTACCAACCCTGAGATTTACACAACAGTGGAGAAAGGGTAAATTCCCAGAACCTATGGAATGAGGTCATGGACAAAGGGCAGCCCAGCAGCCAGAAGAACAAAAAATTGTTCATTCTTTTAAGCTTTTACTCTTATGAACGCATCCGTGTATACTAAGTAACCTAAAGTGTGCATGGTAAAATGATGGAAATACTAATTTTGCAGAAGCAGTGAATGATTATCAAAGTGCTGAGAGTTTTGATGCAAGAAATGTTGTCTTATCGATGTGACATTTGGCACAGAGTATTAGTTTGACAGTTGGAGGAGAGGATTATGGAGTTATTCAGCTATTTCCTATGATCCAGTGGTTAAGGGTTTGATTCCCTCAACCTCTGTTGACTGTGCGACTCTGACCAAGTCACTGAACTAGACAGCTGTCCCAGGCTGAGTCTGAAAAACATCCATGGAAATCAGTGCTCTCCCTGATAAATTAAAATAAAATAAATTGGAAGAAGCAAGTGGCAAAGTACAGGAAGTGTGTACCACAGTGTACCTTTATAACTTTTTATGTACATGTGTATAGATGTCAGTGTTCTGTATTTAACTATGCACATTTGTTTATAATTTTATAGTTCTTATAATTGTAAGATATATTAAATGTATACTGCCTGTTGTCCACATTGGTGACACAAGGGATCCGTGGAACAGCCAACTTTTCATCTGTTTGATAGTAAAGTATAAAAAATATGATTGTTGTCATAAGGTTTTTGAGGGTCTATATCACTTGAACGAAAGAGCTCAATATCGAACATTACAACATCGAACTGCATACTTCGAATTGTAAAAAACCCAAAAGCTTAAAATATCGAAAATTCGAAATCTGAATAGCAACACTTAGCCACCTCTGTGAAAACAAATACGTGAACACGCTAGTGACGTAACTCAAAACTACACACCATATTATACATAATTAAGTAATTAATACCAGAAACATTTTTTATTTGAAATGACAATTGTGTAAATAAAAGTGAACTTGACATGTGCTTTACTTTACCCAAATAAATTCAACTGAAGTATGTACAATATCCTTGGTAAGCTTGTATACCAGTAATCATTGATTACAGTTTTAAAAGCATCGCAATTGCATTGAGAAACTCAAACGCTGTGCATTCTGCCCTATTCTTAATAATGCTTCGTAATTTTTCTAAGTGGTAAAGATAATCATCTATATGTAACATTTCCGTCTTTCTTTGTGAAGATACGCATTGGTAAATTTCACCTACAATTGCAGGAATAGTACGTTCAGCAGAGGTAGCCATGCTGCTCTCTGGTTACAGTTAAGCATACAGTACGTATAATTACGATTCAATTAACCTCTATAATTGACATAACGTGCATATACCAACATATAAAATAGGAACGTGCCACTGATAGATATTGACGTACTTTATGAATATTCATGACAGAACTAATGACGTACATTACCTTGCGTGAAAATTGGCCAACTATTTTCTTTTAAAATTGTGATTTTTGTCATTATTTGCTTTCGTGTGATTTGCTGTTCGACGTTAGCAGTTCAATATTATTACATTCGATATTGAGCTGTTTCGTTCAAGTGATATAGACCTGTTTTTTGAGTAGAGTGATCTGTTACACTATGAGCAGGACACTGGTGGCAGATATAGAAAATGAGCTCAGCCTTGCAAAAGAAGTGAACAAGTTTGAAAAATGTTTGTGAACCTATTGTAGGTGCCATTTAGAATTAAAAATACAAATGGTGCACTTTGGAAAGAAAAATCAAAAGTAGGGGGGCATGTGGTGGTGAAAGTTTGGTGGTTGTATGATAAACGGAACCGGGGAGTAGTAACAGAGGGGTCTGTATCATATGATCGAAATTTGAAAATGTCAAAGCACCTTTGCTCACCACAAAAATGTCAAACGCTGAGTTTGTCGAACGGCCAAATCACAGATTTCTTTCCAAGGGAAAGAAATAGGAAGGCCAGCAAACACCACCACATAAAAACAAACATAAAAAAAAATAAATAAAAACAAACCACCCACCATGGAGGGCTGTGCCCCACACACAGCCCCTAACTATATATTCTAACTCAGAGACCGCACTACAGTCGGGGAAAGGGCAGGTGTGATAGAACAGCCATCTGATTTCTTTCCCTTGGAAAGAAGTCTGTGATTTGGCCATTCGACAAACACAGCGTTCGACATTTTCATGTCAAATAAAGGTGCTTCGACATGTTCAAATGTCGATCATATGATATAGACCCGTAAGAGAGCATGGGATAAATCACTTGGTATAATGTATTAAAAAATGTAAGTAGAATAAAGTATTAAAAAAATAAATAAATCCAATCCCTTCAAGCACTCCTTACCGTGGAAAATATCAATATACACATCATCATCATCATCATCATCAGAGACCTGGTTCAGGATTAGTGAAAGCTTTCCATTAGTGCAGGGTTTCCATTCCAGTCAGATGTTCAGGCCCACTACATCAGTCAAAGGCAGTAAAGTTGGTGGCATCTCTATATTCTTTAAAAAATGCACTTTTTTAAATCTCTGAACTTGCAGACATTATAATGACCTGGAACTCCTCCACTTTCAGCTGATGGCAAACAAAACCCCTTATTATAACATAATTAACTGTAGAAACACACCTTCCCAATTTTCCCCATGACCCATACCTAATACCTCCTTCCTAACTAGTATGGAATACTTCTGTTTTAAGCCAGACACCATTCTTTTAGGAGACATCGGCTACCCCATCCATAAACTGGTGAGACTTGTACATTGTCAGATGTTTATGCCCAGAGATTTTTGGACTTCATTAATACAGACTGTCTAGACCCCCAACAAAGGTAATTAAATTCTGAACTTGGTCCTTACCAATATGGGAAACTTTGCTCCACACCAATTGTAACTTCCTCCCTATTCATATAGATCAGACTGCAGATCAACCGTGTTCACTCTAAAATAGATGTCTGAAGCATCTTACAATACCTTCATATTCTGAGGTATTGGAAAAGCTAATTTACTAAAATTGAGTGATGACATGGCTAAATTCAAAAGTTCTGTTCATCTTAAGACTTGCTTATGCTGAGTCTTTCACTGCCAGATTCTGTGAACATGTTAATAGCTGCATAGATGCATCTGTCCACTTAAATAAATTATACCCCCATGATGGATCCCAAATATAAACAGACTGTATAACAAAAGAAAAAAATGAGTGAAAAAACAAATCTAACTCTCAAGATGCCAAAACACTGTTGCTAACTAAACAAGGAACTCCAGACCCTGATCAGTTCAGCCAAAGTAAAGATATGAGGTAAAAATAACCACCCAGGTGAGTGTAAGTACAAAGCCTTCTTTAACTTTGTTAAAAATCTCAGAAGCAATGCACAGTACTACGCAGAGCTTATAGTACAGGATAACATATACACAGACCCAGGGGACATACCCAGTCTACTAGCAGACAAATTTAGCTCAGACTTTATCCCCCTCTCCCCTCCAGTGTTCTCATACCACATACCCACATCCTACACCCTCTCCTCAAAACCCAAGGCCAAAAGCACTACATCTATGTGGCCAGATATCATATCAGGCTGCCTACTGGTCAGCCTGAAAAATGATTTGTCTGAACCTCCATAGACGTTATTCAGACTAAGGCCTCAGAGCAGGTCTTGTGCTGAATGAACAAGGACAGCAACTGTCTTTCCTTTTTAGAAAGGTGGGACTTCAATGTACCTGAATAATTCTAGACCTGTCTGTGTAAGCCTGACCAGTCTCATCTGTAATGGTATGGAAGTGATTATTGAATAAGGATATAGGTATCCTGTAGGCTGTCGAGCCAGCTCAGTTCCGATTCTTCATTTGGAAGTCCTGCCTTCTAAAACTGGTCAACAGCTTTGAAAAAGTTACTGAAGCAATGGTCGAAGGTAAACCACAAATCTAGACCTCATAAAGGCATGTGATACCATCCACAGTTGAGGTATCATTGATAAGTCCTCCCAACTAAATGTCAATCTGTAACTCATTGGGTAGCAAACTGGCTCACAAATAGAACACAGGATGCCAGAGAGGACATCTCTTTCTCCCAAAAAAGCCCCGTCAGTAGTGATGCACCCCAGAGTTTAGTCCTTGTGCCACTCGTGTTTGACATTTGTTTTTTGGAGGTCAGAGCTAGTGTTAAAGGGTTGTGGCTGACCAAGTTTGCAGATGACTGCAAACTTGATGACATCATAAACTCCCAGTGGACACCAAGATAATCTAAAAGGGCCTGTTCTGAACAAATAGTATCAAAACAATGGACCAAAACTAAATGCCAAGAAGTGTATAATTGTATCCTTCAGCAAGCATGACTTCCCTTGAAACTACCACATTGATAACGCACACCCTTGAAAGTTGATCCCATAACTGGGGATCTCAGAACCTATATGGAAAATAAACTGAATCCACTGTGATCTGATCGCACAGTTTATATCTGAACTGTACTCTGCCCCTTTCAGTACGTACCTGTCCAAATATTTTGTTCCATCTGGAGTGACCACAGTGCTTTCTCACTAAAAAAATAAAGGGCCTAAATTGTAAAACTGCAGACAGTCCCAAAGCCTTTTGCCTCTTCTCATCATATGTGCTACTGAGAGGTGACTTCAGTCCGGCATACAGAACTTCAGCAGATCATATTCTGTCTGACCTATTACACATTTGCAAGCCCCGTGGTCTCATTCTCTTTTACCAAACAAGTAGAACATGTTGAAAGTATGGGTTTGTATCAGATAATGACTCTTCTATGGTGCCATCTTCCATTCCACATAAAGCAAAGTAGTTCTCTTGCTCTATTCAAATGTAATTTAGATGAATTGGTGGGTAACCATAAATTCTCCCCCAGTTTTTCAGACCTGTCACTCATGGAAAAGAGAGAGATATAAATATTCCAACATGTCCTTGTTTAGCCCATCTCTGGGTTATTTGTATGCTAAATATAAGAGCTAAAATCTACCATGGGAATGTAAGGCTAGGCTTCTTAAGATCCTCACAGGTCAGTAGCCTAGTAAATAGCTATGAACCTGTGTGAAGAGGATGTATTGCTAGAGGAATTAATTCCATACTGCTGTATCCATTTCCTCTGTAAAGAAAGGATGTAGCCATGTCTTAAGACTGTGCTGTATGAGAGGTAAGAATCTGTTAGATTGGTGTTCAGAGGGCAGTAGTTGGAGCACAGTAGGGTATCTCTGAGAGAGAGAGAGATTAGGAGGTTGTTTAAGCTCCATGGGCGTACATAAACAGTGAAGTCTAAGGAGGGGGATTAAATATGCATAATTCAAGTTTATAGGTCATCCAGACGCTGGTTGAGTAGAGTGAAAGTGAGAGAGATTGGGGGGGGGTCTAATTTGCAATAAGATGTTGTACATCTCATAACTTACAGGAGTAAAATGCTATTTCATAGAATGGATTGTATGAACCTGGAATACTGTTCCATGAAGCCTGGATGAATGCAAATCATCTGATAAGATAAAAGCAACCTTGTATAATTTTAAAGGAGTAAGGGCTTTATAAATTATGGAATTATCACTTACAGATGGGGAGCTGCATCTTTGTGTTGGGGTCAATTTATGCTTTACTGGTTTTGATGTTCTGAGTGTATTCATGTGCTCTGAAGGAATGATTGGTCCAGCCACACCAGTGCAGCAGTTCAGTTCAGTTTGTCTCTCTGATGTCATTTGCCCACCTTTGAAGCTGTCCCTTTATCATCCTTTATTTTTATTCCCTGATGCAATAATGTTTTCAATGTATAACAGACTCAGCATCTGATGTGGAAGTTGTTAAATGTCTTAATACCAAACAGGTAATTGGGAAGTTTCCTTGTCATCAGTTCCACAGCATGCCCTGTTTCCTAATTCACTGAAAAGAAAAAGACATGAGCTACTGCTGAAATAGCATTTATATTTCTTTAGTACTGACTGATGTTAAAGCTATCTCAGTGCAGTGTTAAATTAGAATCTTTGTCTCTTCTCCAAACCCTGTGTTTGTACATAAGCCAGGGAAAGTTCTAGAAGATGTCAAATTGCTCTGTTCTTTGAAACATGACGTCTGCAATGATGAGGTGTGTACAACTAAGATGTAACATGATAAATGCTGCTTGAAAATTCCTTGTTCCCAGTCACGGTAAGTATACAAAGAAAAATTAATTTCTTAAGAGTCTGAGAAGGCCTGGGCTTGGAATAAAGATTAAATGTATGGAAAAACATTTTAAATAAAACAAAAATCCAACAATGTACTCATAATGCGGTCAGTAAATGCCAAGCATGCTTATCTTTTCTGAATTTGGAATGTAGCCATTTGTTAGCCAGGTAGGCTCCCTGGAGATGCAGTCTCTTTTCAGGGGCAGCCCAGGAGCAATATCTGGTGACTTGTTCAAGGTCACAGAGCAGGAAATGATAGCTGAGCTAATCAAACCCCAGACCATGAAAGATAACCAATTATTTTGCCCATTTGTTAACCAATGCATTTTACGGGTCATTTGTCTCTTGAGGGCCAACCTGGAAGTATTTTGTGGTTATTGACATGCTTAGAAGTACACAGCAGGCAAATGGGGGTAGAATGGATCACACCCTATACCTTGGACTTGGAAGGAAGCAGGTTAACAGCTCAGAGCCTTGATCCTCTTCGGTAACTGCCAAACAGTGTTAATGCTATGTTAAGTTTTGTGACATTCATTTATGCATGTATTTATAGGTAGCAGTTTTGAAGTGCAACTGCACTTCCCTCGTATGAGGCATTCATTCGTTTTAATTCCTCACCGTTTTTTTTTTTTTTTTTTGTTTTTTTTTTTAGAGAATACTTTCTTAAGAATCCGCTAGTACATGAGTAAAATAATCCATTATTTTTTTTGTCTCATTTTAATTTGTGTGTGTATTCTCTTTCAGGCTTGTACAGATCTTTTGTCTCACCAGAAACATTTAACAGTTGGGTTACCTCCTGAGCCACGTGAAAAAACAATATCTGCGTGAGTATCAAAATTACTCTTCCTTTTCTGTTTGAGTGCAGATGTCACTGTCATGAAAGCATTTTATGAGAATTTGCTTTTTCCAGGCTTGCCAATGTGCTGTTAACATAGCACTGTGTTTGTAATTAAGGTTTGCTAAATAATATTGCCAATTAAACTTCATGCCATACCCCAATAATTCTGAAGATAGGGCATGGTATAAATCTTTCTCTTTGCCTGCCAACTATCAATTTTGTCACAATCAACTGCACCAGTCTTTCATGTTAGGCTGTCATCCAGGCAGACATACAAGGTTAAACCCTTGCCCTTGGAGCTGTGTGTCTGTTCACAGGTGTGGGGTGTGCAGTGCCTTCCCCTGAGGGCATACACTTCCTTAGACAAACCTCATAAAGGCTTATCACATAGTTGGCTTGACAGGGACCTGGTGAACATGATTATTTTGCTGGCTGAGAGGCATCTCTCCTCCAAGAGGTTTATAGGATCATACTAAACTTATAATCAAAGAGCTGTTGAGAAGATTTTGGTTGCAGGCCTTTAAGAAGAATAACAATAATCATACAGAATATTATATCTATAAAGCAGCAGAATGTATCCTAAGAACTAAACCAGCAAGGGAAAGGAGAATGTGTTGATAGGGATGACTGCAGTTGGGGATGTAGACAATAGGCAAGAGGGGGCTGGAATTTATTTGAGAAAACTGGCAAAGGAACCAAGGTATTGGGAGCAGAAAGATGACAGAATGGGAAGATGCCAAGAATTTATTTGGACTGCAAGTTAGAGATTACCTTCCCTATTAAGGATTGATATCAGAATATAGGCAAAGAGAAAGAAATAGTGGCATCCTAAATGAAAGACCAGCACTGGTAGAGTTTTTAGTAGACTCTAGAACATAAGCTGCCATTAAAAAAGGGGTCATTAGTAGAGCATATAAAATATTGCATGATAACTGTAAGAATCCATCAGAGGAGGTTAGAAAGTATTAGGAAAAGATATTGGATAAATAATTCATAAAGAAACAATGTAAGGATATATGTATTGTTTCCCAAATATGCAACAAAATCTAGATGATTTAGGATTTTTGCTTGGAAATGTTTACATAGATATATTTGTACCCCAAGTAGACTCCAGATGATTTTTCCTCAGCTAGACAGCAAATATTGGAGGTGTGACAGGAAAGAAAGAGATAATTGGGAACATATTTTTTGGGAGTGTGGTGAGTTGGCAGATTTTAAGGATTCTGTGCAGGATGCACTGTCGGAGATGCTGGGTGGGCAGATTAGGGTGACGAGGAAGCGCTTGTGTGAGTAAGTGCAAAATTATCATTTTATGAAATCACTCCCCTTCAACTATTTAAATTTATTGGCCATCTTACTGTATTCCATAGTACCGGAATACAAAAGTGACCACCCCTTTCAATCTATCTTGCTGTTTTAAAAATAGTGACTCTCCACTAAAACTTAACTTTTTAGGCAGGTAAAACTTAAGTTACCTACTTTCACATCTAACTCCTGTAGTGCACACTGCAGTGTTTAGGATAAACCATTTTTTTTCATCTTACCTTTAAGCATCCCTGTGACTAGCACTTGCTCTAAAACCTGCTGGAAAGCAATAGGAAGCCTTAAACCTCTCCTCCTACCACACAACACTACAACCTGCGAGAGATGCATTTACATAGCCAAACTGGAAGCAAAGCTCTCTCCACGCAAGATTGCGCTAGACATTCAAGAGGGGAAGGTTAACACCTGCACTACACCTCAAGCAACACATAGCCCTTCTAAAACCACACCACCAACACCCTCACTTAGCAACACTAAACCCTCATATGCGGAGGCCCTTAACAGTAACCTGCTCAAGCAACAAGGACCTCCGAAGCTGAAACGCAAACAAACGCCAATCACAACCAAAATGTCACATAGTTCATAACACCAGTGTGCCACCCGACAACAGCCCCTAAGGCAAGACAACGTACCCAACACTTTAGTCATAGGTGACTCTATAGTCAGGCACACTGATGTCCCACTCACCCGGCTGAACAAGGAGAAAATTACAGTCAGCTGCCTGTCGGGTGGCAGGATCTGCCACATAATGCATGTACTCAAGTCACTCCACAACAAGTACAAATACGACTCTCTCATTGTCCATGTTGGAGTGAATGACTTGAGACATACCTCCCTTGACTACATGAAAAGAGACATGGAAGCACTCTTGGATCATGTGGCCCAGGCAAGTATGACCCTATCCCTGAGTAGCATCCTGCCTTTGCCCAGAATGATACCACAGTCGTCTTCTTCTTCTTTCGGCTTTTCTCTGTTAGGGGTCGCCACAGCAGAACTCTGGTCCGCAAATGATTGGTAGTAGGTGCCAGCCCAACATCCATCCTTCAACGAAGGCACGCCCATTCTACGCATGTCTTTCGAAAGCCACTCGACCGCGGGGAGGACATGCAGACTCCACACAGAAGGCGCTCCAGCCGAGAATCGAACAGGAGAACCTCTTGCTGTGAGGCAACAATGTTACCGCTGCACCACCGTAGCTTACAGAATGATACGACACTATAAGGACAAAATGATTGGCTTCAACAATTGGCTAAGATTCTGGTGTCATTCAAAGGGGATCTAGTATATGTCTGCCTGAGACGACATGATCGACCGACCACGATGCTTTGCCAGAGATGGTCTGCACCTGTCGCCCCCGGGATTCAAGTTACTGGCTATGGCTCTTGCCATCCCTATAGTGCCCTTTTTAGGCAAAGTTCAAAAGACAAAACCACCATCGTAACTGGTGCAAGCATGCAAAATCTGAAGGTAATGCTACTCAACGCTAGAAGTCTAAACCTCACATTGCACTCTCTTGAGGCACTCCTAAAAATGGAGAACATCGATATCTGTGCAGTAACTGAGACCTGGTTCAAGGCTCCAGAGAGCACCCCTGCAATACCATGCTACAACTCTTACCACACTTTTTGGCCACCAAACCAGGACCGAAACAATAAAGGTGGAGGAGTGTCCATATTCACCAAGGATATTCACACCACCAGGCTAGTTGCCCAACACAATGCGTCTGAAATTCCCCAGGTGCAACTAACACTAGGTAAGGCTGCAATCCAAACTGTAACTAGCTACAGATCCCCCACCATGCCCCAAGATTCTCACTACACCTTTCTAAACATACTGGAAAATATTAAGATAAAACCAAACACCCTAATACTCGGTGATTTCAACTACCCTGCCATTAACTGGGAAAACTACTCATGTACCAACGCCTTTGCCCAACGGTTCTTGGAATTCATAAATTCCAATGCCCTGGATCAACTAATCCGTAGTCCTACCAGGGGCTCCAATATTCTAGACCTTGTCATTACCAACATGGGAAATCGATGCTGCGCATCTATGGTCATCTCCTCAATGGTCAGGTCTGACCATAAACGAATCACCCTTGACATCCAGATCCTTCCCCCAACTCCCAGTAAGGAAACCTCCGTAAAAAAATTCTCCAAAGCCAACTTCATGCTACTCAAGTTAGAAGTGACAGACTTCATGACACCCATGCAGATGGGAGCTGAAAGTTCGACTGCTGAATCCTACACTAAGGAACTGTACGAGCACATCCACTCATGCATAAATCATGCCATCTCAAATAGAACCAAGACGCTTTCCTAAAAGGAAGCCAATCTGGTGGTCCCCTGCCATAAACAAACTTTACAACAAAAAGATGAAACTGTTGCAGAAAAGAGGAAAATCCCAGGATGCAAAAAATTCTCATACCAACCTCAATAATAAGCTGAGATCCCTCATAAAATCCTCCAAAGCTAGTTACGAAAATAAAATTGCCAAAGATTCCAAAGACAGCCACAAGGCATTTTAAATGGCAATGCTCAGATGTTCATCGTGCATACAGCTGCAGTCATAACAGATGGGTTCTCCTGCCGTCGGGCGGGTCCTCGGTCGGCCGAATTCCAAAGTCTAGGTCCGGCGTCGGTTGTCGTCGCTTCTTCCCTGACGTCAGTGCGACAGGGGTATAAAAGAACCAGCCGACGCCATTTTCTTCTTTTTTGCCGTGCGGTGCCCGAAGCAGAAGCATTTCGCAAGTGCCAGTCGGCCAGCTCCTGAGATTATAAAAAAAAAAAATTTGGAACCGAAGTCTTCTTAAAAGCCAAGTACCCCGTTGGGGAAACTTTTTCTTGCCTCAGACCGATGTCAGACAAAGTTAATAATTGTATTTCTTGTGGGAAGCAAATACCGCATAAGGATTTCCATTCCCTCTGTATACCTTGTTTAGGCCCAGACCACGACGTCTCGGTCTGTCGCTTTTGTGCTACATTCAATAAACGCACTATTAAGCGTCGGGCGGAGTTCGCCCAGCATTATTTTGGGAAAGCATTTAACTATACTATGTCGTCGGATACTCCGACTCCGGTTTTGTCTAAAAAACGCAAAGACAAGGACCGACACTCGAGGTCTGCGACCTCTACCGACACCACGCCAAAGCCGACTACACGTGGCCCGGTTCTCAGCGAGGCGCCTACTCAGCCCCTGATTACCGACGACACATCTTTGGCGGTGTCTCCTGTACCCGAGGTCGCAGGCTCCTCGGCCCACACCCTGACTACAGATACCGAAGCCACGCTTGGCATTGAAACACAGAATGTGGACAGGTCCACCTCCACTCAAGGTGTCTTCAGACCTTCCTCTTCTTTCTCCATCAAGGCTTTCACCAAGTCTAAAGCTACCATGCACCCTAAGAGACCAGCTACACAGGGCCCATCTCCAGGCCCCATGCCTAAGAAACAGATGCTTAAAATGGCTGAGGATTTAATTACTCTAATCAGAGGTTCTCAGCCACCTCCGGACAAAAGACCCAGAGTGGAGGAAGATTCCCCCTCCTCTGATCAGGGCTCCATTAACATCTCCAGCGCCCAAGTGAGAACTGCTCTCTCCAAAGCAAAAAACACAGCATCCATGGGACCTGATGGTGTCCCCGGCTGTGTGCTCCACGAACTCAATGAGGAATTAAACCCACAGCTAGGACAGCTGTTTAATCAAAGTCTTACCTCTGGATACGTACCCAGGGAGTGGCGCACTGCAACTGTGGTCCCACTTCACAAAGGCGGTGCCTCCACCGACCCTGGAAATTACCGGCCCATTAGCTTGACAAGCCTTATCTGCAAAGCCATGGAGAGGATCATAATGGACCTCATAAATAAAGACATAGGGAATTTGCAGACTTTGGATCCAACCCAGTTTGGCTTTGTCAAAGGCAGATCATGCCTTTTAAACTTGGTTGACTTTTTCAAACAGTCACCAAAGCCATTGATGAGGAAAGGCAGTCCATACAGCCTACCTCGATCTGGCTAAGGCCTTCGATACAATACCCCACTCGGGTATCATTGAAAAACTCATCAGCTTAAATGTTAACCCATACATCACAAGATGGGTTGCAAACTGGCTGAGTGACAGAACCCACAGGGTCAGAGTTGCTGGTGCCATGTCAGACTCAAAGCCTGTCACAAGTGGTGTCCCACAGGGCTCAGTCCTGGGCCCACTCTTGTTTGGCATCTACTTTTCAAGTACAAGCAAACACAGGAGGGTTATGGCTGACAAAGTTTGCAGATGACTGCAAACTGGCCATAGTAGAAAACACATCTGACACAGATATCCTTCAGAAGGGTCTCACAGAAACGGATAACTGGTGCCAGAGCCACGGCCTAAAGTTAAATGCCAAAAATGCATAGTCATACCCTTCGGGAAAAACAAGGTTACCCCTAGCTACCAAATAGGTGGCAATCCACTGAGCACAGAAGAAGTTATCAGGGACCTGGGGACCCAGGTTGATAGTAGTCTGTCATTCGACACCCATGTAGCTAAAGTAGTTAGGAAGACCTTCTACATTGCCCACCTTATCATGAAGGGATTCTCATCTAGATCAAGGGAGGTTATAGTCTCCCTTTACTCATCACTCATCAGACCAATGATTGAGTACAATGCCCCATTCGGAATGTATCTGACCCGACACTTGCAGCAGCTGGAGAGGCCACAAAAGTTCCTCACCAAAAGGATAAAGGGTCTCAAAAATCTATCCTATGCTGCCCGACTGAAAGAACTCCAGCTCTATTCAGTCGCACCGCTTGCTCAGAGGTGACCTTTGCCTAACATACAAGGCCATGTCAAACCCAGATTTGATGAATATGCTTCACCTCAAAAATCTAGATCCATCAGAGCCACAAGGGCGGGAGACTTAAACCTCGACACGGCTATTAATAGGACGTGCTGGAGGGATAGATTCATCACCCAAAGACTCCCTATGCTGTGGAACAAAATCCCGGTACATGTGAGGCAGAGCACCTCGCTTGCCTTGTTCAAGAGAAATCTTGACCAATGGATGGGAGATCGCAGATATACCCCAGGGATTACCTCAGTGTCACTGCTCGACATAGGCACAGCAAAATAATGGGTATAGTTCCCCATACTAAAGGGGTGGCGTAAGCCACAAAACGATGGGCTAGGCTTGTAAATGCCCTCGGGCAGATAGCCTAGTATGAACCTATGAACCTATGAACCTATGTATCCCCCCCTGAGGATTACTCATTTGGTGGAACTCTGCATACCTTAAGGGAACACTTCCACTGGGAAGGCCAGGATTATTCAGATTCCAAGAAAAGGCTCCGGGAATTTCTTTTGTTACCCCAGCACAGGCCTCTGGCTATACCTCCTGTCCTGGACATCCTAGATGATGTTTACTCGGAGGCCTGCCTTAACCCGGACTCTCTCCCTCCAGCTCCAGTTAAGCCTGACAGGTACTACAGGGTTCCTGACTCACACCAATTTCTATACAAAAGCCATGCTGCTGATCTAGAAACCATCTCACAGGGGCCCAAGGGAGTTAAGGCCTCCATTGCCAAAACCCATTGCCTTCGAGAGAGATTCCAGATCCTTAGAAAGGTGGGGAAAAAGGTATATACCTCGGCTACCTTATCCATGAGGGCCTTAAACTGTCAGTTTCATATGCTAAAATACCAACAGTTTCTGTTATCTCAATTGAAAAGTAAAATGTCGCAACCTGAACAACCAGACATGAAGGAGTTGCAGGATTTGATGCATAGTGCAGAACAAGTGGGTAAACATACCTTACAATGTGGTTTTGATGCTCTAGAGGCCTCATGTAGAGCTGCTGTTACAGGCTCAGTCATACGTAGGCATGCCTGGCTCAAGGAACAAGCCTTGCCTGATCATGTCAAAACTAAATTACTAGACGCCCCTCTTCAAAAGGATGTACTATTTGGGGCAAATGCTGAGGAAGTATTACGGAAAATGGAGGAAAAGGCTAAATCAATGCAAACTGTGAAAGAATTTCTGCAGGTTCAACCCCCACGTTTTAGTAGAAATTGGCCTTCCAAAAACTGGTCCTTTCCTGCCACAGACAGACCCCAAAGAGGCAGATACAGACGCCCGAGGGGCAGAGGACAAACACAAGGCTCGTACAGAGGCAGACAATGGCAAGCTCCTACACAAAGAGGTGGTGAGGACAACTCAATCTTTCAGAAAGCAAAACCAATGACTTTCCCCTTTGCATGCCAACCAGGTCTCAAATGGCAGCACCCTTAGGAGGAAAGCTGGCACTATTCTCAAAAAATTGGCATATTGTCACAAAGGACAAATGGATCCTGAACATTATAAACAGAGGCTACAAATTCCATTTTCATACCCTTCCAAAATGAAAGGCATGCCAAACCTGCCACACAATCAAAGGGCAGAGGCACAAAAGCAAATTTCAGATCTTATAAACATGAAAGCTATTCAAGAGGTACCTACACGAACAAGGTCAAGGTTTTTATTCCAGGCTATTTCTGGTGCCAAGGAAGGGCAAAGATTGGAGAACTATTTTGGATCTTTCCATCCTAAACACATTCCTACTCGTACCAAAATTCAAGATGCTCACTCTACAGCAACTTCTTCCCATGCTGGGCAAGGAGTCTTGGCTGGTAACATTGGACCTCAAGGAGGCATACCTGCATGTCCCAATCAGACAAAATTGCAGAAGATACCTCAGATTTCTTGCAGGTTCAATACATTATCAATTCTCTGCATTGCCTTTTGGTTTATCTACTGTGCCCAGAGTATTCACGAAATGCCTGGCATCAGTAATTGCCTACTGCAGACTTCAAGGGATACAAATATACCCTTATTTGGGCGACTGCCTGATCCAAGCGGACAGCAAGCACATTCTTCTGAAACATCTGGCTTATGTAATAATGTTATTAAGCTCTCTAGGATACACAGTCAACAAAGAGAAATCAAGACTAATACCCTCTCGGAAGATAATTTTCCTGGGTGCCAATTTGGACACAAACACCCAGATGGCCTACCTCACGCCAGAGAAGCAGGGGCAACTAATTCAGTATTTCAGAACACTGGCAAATTGCACCAGGCTGACTGCAAGGAAAATCCTGCAGGCTCTGGGATTCATGGCACCTTGCATCTTATTAATCCCATGTGCAAAGCTGCATATGAGAAAACTACAATGGTACCTAAAAAACATATGGTCTCAACACAGCCACAGTTTGGAAACAATGATACCACTAATTCCATGTCTGCAAAAGGAGTTTCTGTGGTGGGCTCAAGCATGCCAAACAAACACAGGTCTTCCATTCAGCAAGCCTCAAGCAAATCAAGTCATCACAACAGACGCCTCGGACTACGCCTGGGGGGCGCACATGACAGACCGGTGCATTCAGGGCAAATGGACCCAAAAAGAAAAGCACTTTCACATCAATCAAAAAGAAATGCTAGCAGTGATAAATGCTATTACAGCCTTCAAGGACCTTCTACAACCAGGTCAGCTATTGATAAGAACAGACAACACCACAGTTATGTGGTACATAAACAAGCAGGGAGGAACACATTCTTATCCCCTATGCAGACTGGCCATGTCACTTTGGAACATGGCCATGGACTTACAAATGGAGCTACAAGCACAGTACTTGTCAGGCAAGGAAAACACGCTGGCAGACAACCTAAGCAGGAATATAACAGATCCACACGAATGGAAGTTGCATCCAAAAGTTTTTACAGAAATAATCCAAGAATGGGGAAGGCCAGACATAGATCTCTTTGCCTCCCACAAAAATCATCAATTGACAAAATTCTGCTCAAGGATCTTCCATCCAAAGGCCTGGAGAGTGGACGCTCTCTCTTTCAGTTGGACATCAATGACAGTTTATGCCTTCCCACCTCTTCCTCTGCTGCCCAAAGTCCTATTGAAGACCAGAGCAGACAGACCAAAGATGATCCTCATTGCTCCGGACTGGCCAAGGCAACACTGGTACCCACTACTAAGGAGCCTGACGCATTCCTCACCATGGACCCTGCCTCTAATGCCTCTTCTTCTGACTCAGCATAGCTTCAAAACTCTTCACAGTCAGCTGAAGACACTCAGTCTAGCCGCATGGAAGATTCCTTAGCATCACAGCAGGCCCTGCTCTCCAAGGAGGTGCAGGATATCATTTTGGAGGCCAGAAGGCCATCAACTAGAAAAGCTTACTCTGCAAAATGGAAACGTTTTTGTGTTTGGAATGAGAAAAAGGGCCAGTGCCCTGGAAAACTGAATTTACCTCAAATACTACAATATTTGGCCGAACTGCTAAGCAGTGGACTTTCGTTCTCCTCCATCAAAATCCATGCCTCGGCCATTTCTGCAGAATACAACACTGATCCACCTTTATTCTCTCACCCTCTATTAAGACAGTTCCTCAGAGGGGCTAAGAATTTAAGACCTCCAAGAAAACAACCAATACCTGCTTGGGATCTTAATTTCATTCTGGAAAAACTGACACTGCCCCCTTTTGAACCAGCTGCCTCATCAGATTTACAATATTTGTCCTGGAAAACAGCTTTCCTTCTGGCTATCACTTCAGCTCATAGAGTTTCAGAACTACAGGCTCTTATGGCTGTCCAGCCTTTCATCATCTTCCATCAGGACAGAGTTTCATTACGTACCAACCCGTCCTTTATGCCTAAAGTGGTATCCAGGGTAGCTTTAAATCAGGCCATACATTTGCCTACTTTTTATCCTAATCCTCAAAACAAAGGGGAGAGATTACTGCATTTCTTGGACATCCACAGACAACTGTGTTATTATTTGGACAGAACAAAGCCTTTCAGAAAATCAGAACAGCTTTTTGTGGCCTATGCGGTAGGAGCTCAAGGAAAGTCAATATCCAAACAGACATTCTCAAAATGGATAGCCCACTGCATACGCTTTTGCTATTCCTTTCATGGCAAAACTGTACCTACAGGCATTAGAACTCATTCCACCAGGGCCACAGCCACCTCTGCAGCCTTCCTCAGAGGAGTTCCTACCAAGGATATTTTAGAAGCAGCCACTTGGAGTTCTGTGCATACCTTCTCTAAGCACTACAACCTACCATTATACTCCAAGTCTAGAGCAGGCTTTGCCACTGCAGTCTTGCAGGGCATTTTGGCTCCTCCTAGCTCCACCTAGTGCCTACCACCCCTTTCTTAGCTTTGGGATTCTACCCATCTGTTATGACTGCAGCTGTATGCACGATGAACATAGTACAGTTTTGTACCTACCATAAATGTAGATGTTCGAGTGCTAATACAGCTGCAGTCCAGGTTTCCCTCCCACCTTCCCCTCTAGGGGTATTCTTTTATGGTGTATTTGCTTGCAACTACTGGTTTTTGATTATATTGCATTGCATTATTACATTATTCTATGTATTGCCTTCCTTCTGGGGGCACCTGACATCTGGGGCAAGAAAGACTGAAGAAAATGGCGTCGGCTGGTTCTTTTATACCCTTGTCGCACTGACGTCAGGGAAGAAGCGACGACAACCGACGCCGGACCTAGACTTTGGAATTCGGCCGACTGAGGACCCGCCTGACGGCAGGAGAGCCCATCTGTTATGACTGCAGCTGTATTAGCACTCGAACATCTACATTTATGGTAGGTACAAAACTGTACTATCTGCTCTGAGCTACAACAGAATGGCATTAAATATACTGATCTCAAGGATGTTGCCAATATCCTGTCAGATCGATTCAGTGCAAACTTCACCCCCCTCTCACCCCCTAAAGGGCCCATCTCAGTACCGAAAGATTGCCAAATTCTGGTAATAACCACCACACAGGTAAAAAAACGTGCTCTCCAAATCTAGGAATACAGCATCCATGGGACCAGACTACATCCCAGGCTGTGTACTACATGAACTACAAAATTAACTGGCTCCTCACCTAAGTGTCATGTTTAATCATAGCTTCACCTCAGGCTTTGTGCCCACTGAGTGGCGCACTGCTACAGTTATCCCACTCCACAAAGGGGATCCACCTTGGTTCCTGGGAACTACCGCCCCATCAGTCTGACGAGCCTGATCTGCAAGGCCATGGATCATATTGTCATGGAACGTATAAACAAAGACATTGGCAACATTCAAACACTGCATCCCACCCAGTTTGGGTTTGTGAAGGGCCAATCTTGTCTCCCGAACCTAGTTGACTTCTTCAAATCAGTCTCCAGAGCTGTGGACGAGGGTAAGGCGGTCCACACAGCCTATCTGGACCTCGCCAAGGCCTTCGACACCATCCCCCACTCTGGAATCGTAGATAAACTTACTAAGCTGGGCATTAATTCCTACGTCACTCGATGGGTTGCCAACTGGCTTACTGACAGAACCCAGACTGTAAAAGTAGCCTACTCCAAATCCAGCTCCAGACAAGTGACAAGTGGAGTACCTCAGGGTTCAGTCCAGGGACTGCTGTTGATTTTCATCTACTTCTCTGAAGTACAGGCCAACACTAAGGGACTCTGGCTAACAAAGTTCGCAGATGACTGTAAACTGGGAGCCATTATTTAATCCCCAAATGATGTGGATATTCTACAAAAGGGCCTTACAGAAACCGATGCTTGGTGCCAGAGCCATGGGCTCAGGCTCAATGCCAAGAAGTGTACAGTTATCCACTTTGGGACAAAACATGTACCCGTGAATTACTACATAGGTGGCAGTACAATAAACACCAAAAGTGTGATAAGAGACTTAGGGACACAGGTGGACAGTGGTCTCACCTTCGATACCCACATTGCCACAACAGTCAGAAAATCCTTCTATGTGGTACACCTCATCACTAAGGGCTTTTCATCCAGAAAAAAGGAGGTCATTGTCCCACTGTACTCGTCCAAGGCATCTGCAACAACTGGAAAGGCCGCAGAAATACCTCACTAAAAGAATCGCAGACCTAAAGCAGATGCCCAGTGCTCACAGTCTAAAAAAAACTCCAGGTATACTCTGTCGCATATCGTCTACTCAGAGCCGATCTCTGCATAACATAAAGGCCATGTCAGACCCAGAGCTGTTGGACAGTGCTACACTTAAAGAAATCCCAGTCTGTCAGAGCCACACGCTCCAGGGATCTTAAACTTTGTCATCGCAGTGAACAAAACATGCTGGAGGGATAGGTTTCTGACTCCGAGATTCCCCAGACTCTGGAATAGACTGCCCATACATGTCAAGCAGAGCCTGCCTCTTAGGCCCTCTTCAAAAAGCACTTTGACGATTGGATGGGAGATAAGAAATTCACCCCGGGGATCATGTCAGTCGCCCTCCTAGACGGGTCCAGGGAAGTAAATATTGTGGGAAGAAATAGCCAGGGAATTGTTATGGCTATACTTGTATGGGCCCTAGGGCTGATAGCCTAGTACCAACCTATGAACGAGGCAGATGATTTTTCTGAGCTATGATGCAGGTCGGAATTGCCTAGACATGGTAAGGCCTTGCTGTGAGTAATTATGGTGGCTGCCAAAAAAGCATTTAGTAGAAAATGGAAATCAAAATCTAAACCAGCTGCACTAGAAGCAGTGAATATATTAACAGAGATAAAACAACTGGAATTGAGACCTTTAAAAAAAAAAAAAAAAAAAAAACTAAAAAAGAGCGATTTTCACACACCACAGGCATGAATCTGTGGTCTTCTATTATCAAGTCTGATTTTGAAAGTAGATAGGATGTCAGCTTTACAAAAAAACACAAGAGGCAACACCACAAAGTACAAAGGAGACCGTTTAATCAACACCAAACAGAAAATAAAAGCAAAGTGAGCGCTTTCACATTCAACTAAATGCTTCTTCAGACTTGGCAACAATGAACAAGGCATTCAATTAAATATGGCAAGACGGCTTCAATAAAAAATTACTGACCAGTCAGGTATCAAATTTGATTAAGCAATCAATCACATGATGCTATATTCCACTTACCTTTCACGCTCATTACAAATAACTTTCAAAATTATATAAATTTGATTATAAAAACTTTATGCAACCCACGCATGATCAGTAAATCTTATAAAACAGGTAGACATTGTTTGAAACCCCCAAAATATTCATATTCAAATAGCTAATAGAAACAATGATACTGAAAAGGAATATGAAAACTCTCTTGCATTACTATAATCACTAGATGGCAGTCTATGCATTAAAAATATATCATATAAAAAAACTGCATATAGGTGTATATGCTACCTATTCAGTAAACGCTTCCAAGTAGAAAGCTGCTAAACTATTTATATAACAACCTACCTAACATATGAAATATAATAACTGTGATAACACACTAATAAATATATTTAAATACCTATAAAAATAAATATAAATATCAATAAAAAATGGCATGAGGTGTATGACTCATAACAATTAAATTTCCTACTGAAGTACTAATGGATAAAAGATCGTTCAGCCAAGAAAGGTTTCAATGAAACCTTTTCATCAAGTCCATGAGCTTTATCTGCTTGCAACTTCTGAATCCATTTACTCTCCTGTTTCTCAGTATAATTCCTCTGTTGCAAGGAAGGCAAATCTGTGGGTTGAATAATTATTTATGACATGCTTAGCTAACGCATTCCTGTCATCTTCTTTAATTGTGTACAAATGCTCCCTAACCTGCTCCCTTAAGGTCCTGTTGGTTTTCCCAATATAAAAAGAAGTGCATTTCTGACATTTCACTAAATATATCAAGTCACATGACCTATGGTCTGCATAGTGGTTGAAAGTATAAGTGTTACTTGTATCTGGGTGTATAAAAATATTGTCACTAGCCATATAGGAACACTAGTTGCAGTTCCTACAGGGAAAAGTTCCCTTTCTAGCTGACTGTATCCTGCTCTCATTGTTTCTATCATAGCACAGAAGTCTTTTCAGTGCCTTTGTATTTTTATAGGAATATCTAGGTGTGATTCCCTACTAAATATGTGATTCTTTTATCTACAGTCAATATATTCCAATTACTCTTTATAATCTCATGTGTCTTATTATTATTATTAGTAAAGGGAATAATTAATCTATTGATTTGTACTGATGTGTGGTTTTCCCTTCTTGATTCATTCTCCAAACAATTATTCCCCTTAAGAAAAGGTTTGCTTCTGCCTTCTCTATTGGTGAGTGTATTGTCAAATAACTTAGTATATTCATCCAGTCTATATCCTCTAGATTTAAACTCCTGTTCCAAAGTCATCAAGGTTTCATGGAAAACGGTATCTTGGCTAGTCAACCTAGAGGCCCTCAAGGCTTGACTCTTTACTATGTTTCGATACATATGTGGAGGGTGCATACTGCCGCGATGTAGTAAGTTATTCCTCCTGCAGCTCTTCCTGTACATCTCTGTATGCATCCCATTCCCTTCTTTATGTATCAACACATCTAGAAACTCTCTAGTTTCAAAGGACCAGTTGCCTGTAAACAGCAAAAAAACTCGTAGTGCCATTGATATATTCAATGAATTCATTTAATTTTAGTGCCTCCGCAGACGAGAAAAATATCCACAAATCATTTATAATATTTAATATAGCTCCTAAACTGTAAATTATCAATAGCATATGTATGCTGATATAAAAAGCCAGATAGAAGCCAGTAAGATCCACAACCGATTTATTGATTGAGTGCTTTTGTCTCGCAATAGAAACTTCATCAGAATACCATTGTAACAAAAACCTCACCTTTTATATATTGTCTTAATCACATAAAATGACATCACTTCCTATATACAAAAAGTGAATTCATGCATAAATACAAATAACTACTTAAAATTACCACATGACATCATCCTGTATAAAACATTTGCATATAAAATTCTGCTATAAGTTTTAAAATAGAACTATTAGAAATTGCACTGTTAAGTCCTAGTGCCTCAGAGGCATTAGTTCTCATTTGCCATCTGAGCTCCTTCAGTTCTAGATATTCATTCAGAGGTCCCCCCTCTCACCCAAAGTGACTTGCTCAATGACAGTGAACCTGAAACCGTGTCCTGGATGCATGCCAATATGTGCAGCTAGGCCATTTTTTTGTTTCACTCCTACTAGTATCATAATAATGTTGGTAGATTCTAGTTCTCAGTGCATTGATGGTTTTTCCTATGTAAAAACATGGACAACAGGGAGCACTTAACTAGATATACAACTCCCATACTGCTGCAAGTGAACTTTGTTCGTATTATATATACACCATAATTGGGTATGCATACCTCCTTGCCTTCCAGGATATATTTGCATTTCATGCAAAATCCACATTTTACCATGCCTCACCCCCGTCCTTGCATTCATCTTTCTATAGGTTTCCATCATATTTTTTTGTTGGTGTCTTTTTTTATAGACAATTTTGGAGAATGTTCTTACCAAGTCGAGGTGTTCTGGGTTCGCACTGAATATGTGCCAATTGTGTGTTAAAATGCTTTTAATATTGTAGAACTGGTTGTTAAATCTAAATATACCTGATTTGTTGAATGTTTTCTTTCATTGTGTACAACCACTTCTTCACTACTCTGTGCTTTCCCTAACAGAGGAATAAAATTTCCATTCTCTTTTTGTTGTATCTTCCTTCAGTATCCCATCCACAAATGTTTCTAGGTGTCCTCTCTTTGTCAGCATGTTTTTTAATATGTTCAGCTGATGTACAAATTCATGTTCTGATACCATGCTTGCTATCCTAACCCCTTGCCCTTTTACTAGGGATTTTTTCTGTGACAGTGGATGGCAACTATCGAAGTGCAGGAGGATGTTGGAATATGGGTTTTCTGAAAATACTGGACATAAATTGTTTGATGTTACTTTTTTTTTTGTAGTGTAATGCCCAAGTAATGGGTGGTATCCCATGTAATAGTACTAGTGAATTCCAGAAATTCGGTGCTCTGCTCTGTAAATTCCAGGAAATTATACAATTCCCCCTCATTTCCTTTCCAGAAAACAATGATGTCATCCAAAAAACGACCATAAAATGCCCAATCAGTAAATACACTTTTAAACACAATTTCCTTCTCCCAAAATGCCAAGACAATATTGGCGAATATGGGGGCACATGCTGCCCCCATTGCTACCCCCCATGCACTGTCGAAAAAGTTGGCCTTCAAAAATAATAATGTTCGTATCTAAGACCAACTCCATCAGAGTCCTAATGGTGAGAATGCGTCCGTGGCTAATATTAGAATGTTGGCACAGCAAGCTATAAAACCACTCAATGTCCATGTTGTGTGGAATAGCTGAAAATAAATCTATTATATCAATGGTGGCAAAGATTAAATCATCACAGTATTTGTCGTTGGTTATTTTACCTAAGCAGTCCCAGGAATCCTTTAAAATCCATGGACAATCTTTTGAGTACATTTTTTAGCTGATTATCAATAAATGTAGCTATAGGATATGTTTTTGAAGCTCTTGCGTCCACTATAGGTCTAAGAGGGGGGTCCCGAAGGTCCGTGTGGATCTTCAGGACTCCAAAAATTGTGGGTATTTTTGAATGCTTTGCTACCATATATGAGTGTTCCTCAGGTGTAATCTCATGGTTCAATACTAACTCTTCCAAAGTCAAGTCAGTTTTCCTATAAGAGATGTTTTTTTCATTAACATTTATTTCATCATCGATATCAGTATATAGTATGGTTAGCATCTTATTTACATAGCTATTTTGGTTCATGATGACTATACCCCCCTCCCAAGTCGGGCTTCATTGCCCTGATGTCAGCGTTACCACAAATGTCTTTTAACATATCCATTTCTTCCTTTTTGATGTTATACATCTCCTCTCTACCATTTCTCTTAACATTCATCATGTTCCTAATATCATTCTCAAACATTTTTTCAAATATTTGAACAGTGGGGTTTAATGGGGGGTTAAATACACTTGTTTTCTTACATATATTTCTTCCTTCTGTTGTCACTTTTGTGCCTTTTAAATAAAAATCCAAGTTAAGCTTCCCAGTGTAAAGCTTTAAATCAGTAAGAGCTTCATCTAAAGTGGCATTTTTGTTATGCACAAAGGACAGGCCTTTTTCAAACACATCTGCTAGTTGCTCACTTATATCTACATTACTGTAATTATATGTTTTAAAGTCAGTTTCTGTTCTTATAGCGCATCACTTCATCTATCTATTTCTGTTCCATGTGTAATTTGTTCTCAAACCCCCCCAGGCCCTCTTGTTGTTGTATTGGTTCTGGTTGTGTGGGTAATACCCCTCTCCCCTGGTTCCTCAGTCGCTCAGACCTCCTCGGGAGGGGGGGTATTCTAAAGGGTCTGGTGTATAAGCACCATCTTGTGTTTCTACTTCCTGGGGTTCAAATACCTCTTGGCTGGGACTTATATCGCTCCCATTTCTTATCTGTCATAAAGGGGGTAAAGGGTATGCTTTCCCTACCCTGTACTTTCTTTCATCCCTTGCCAGTTTACGGTTCTTATGATCTTTAATATCTTTGACAGTGCAATCAATTCTGTTAAATATTTTAAAATAATCCATTTTTTTGGATTCAAAAAATAAATCTTTGTGTATGTTATTGTCAATTTTAATTTTAACCTGGTCGACTAACTCAGCCATTTTTCTGTTATTGTCCTTGATTAAACAGTTAAGCAGCTCACAACCCTGTTTGTTAAACAGTTCTATAAGTTCTTTATGTAAGAGAGAATCCCTTACCAGTCCTGAGGGGAATTTCCACATCCTGAGCCCCTTTGGAACTCGATCTGTCCGAGTACATTCCCCTAAATATGCGTTTTCAACCTGCAACTTGCAGTACCTCAAAGTAAGGTCTTTCAAAATATTAAGCTGTTCAGCCATTGTTTCATTATTGTGTCTCTTTCCTTGTTCACTGCTGTTTAAACTATACCTCCTTTCTTTCTCATCTTCCAGCCATTGCAAAAGGGAAGTCCTGCCATTGTAAGAGGTGCCGCCCCTTTCAGCTCCTCCATATGTAGTTTTATGCAAATCCGTATCCTCAGATTAGTCATTGTTTGGTGGGTGTGTACTGTCTGACCTGGAGTAACCCCACTGAAGCTGTTACTATCATCAAACACACCCATTCCAGTTCCATTGTAGCAAGCCTGTTCACCCAGTGCTCTAGAGTTAGTCTGTACGCTTTCCACAATGCTGGTGAAGTTTACAACTGTGGTGTTTAGTACACCCAGACATTTAGCCAAGTCCAATATACTCTGTGGATCTGCCGCCTCCATATCCATTGCAGCACCAAACTGAATGAAAAGCACACACCAACCACAAACTGATATAAAAAGCCAGATAGAAACCAGTAAGATCCACAACCGATTTATTGATTGAGCACTTTCGTCTCACAATAGAAACGTCATCAGAATACCATTGTAACAAAAACCTCACCTTTTATACATTGTCTTAATCACATAAAATGACATCACTTCCTATATACAAAAAGTGAATTCATGCATAAATACAAATAACTACTTAAAATTACTACATGACATCATCCTGTATAAAATACTTGCATATAAAATTCTGCTTTAAGTTTTAAAATAGAACTAATAGAAATTGCACTGTTAAGGCCTGGTGCTTCAGAAGCATTAGTTCTCATTTGCCATCTGAGCTCCTTCATTTCTAAATATTCATTCAGAGGTCTCATTCTCTGAGATATTAGAAATCCGTAGGCAAAGGGGTGGCTGGCAGTCCACCAAACCCTACTAAGGATGAGTCTGTTCTCCTGAAGGCTTTCGGTTTTCAACCCTCCACCTCTTGGGTGTCTCCGCCCTTCGATGAGCTCATGGAGCTGGTCTCGCGAAGGGCGTGGGAGTCTCTGGACACCATGGATCCTGCCCTAGGAGGCTTAATTTATTTCTGCCCCCAGGAAAAGTCTTTCCTTACCAAGGGAGTGCCAGTTGATGCCATGGTGGTGGCAGCAGCCACCAAAAAGGAGATGTTGGAAACTTCTTCCTCTATCCATCCTCCTAACAGAGATTCTAGGATCATAGATAGATATGGGAAGCGCACATACAGTTCAGCGACTTTTGCCTTGTATTCACTGAACTATCTCACTCATTTTACGAGACTGCAAAGAGATCTCCTAAAAGAGCTTGGAGATGCTCTTCAGGGTACAGTAGCTGCAGGAGCTTCAGACAAAGTCACCTCCCAGCTTGCTACCCTCAATTCCATAGTGAACTCGTCCATGTGTCTCATTTCATATGCAAGCTGATGGAACGAGTAGGTCAGCGGGTACAGGAATTGCTCTTAGGATACATTCCTGGATGCGTTTGTGTTCCTTCGCAGAGCCCTTCAGGTCGTCCTTTGTCAACATCTCTTGTGATGGCTCATCCCTTTTCGGGCCCAAAGTTAAGGAAACTTTGACCAGGTGTGAGCAGGAAGGAAAGACTCTGCCGTCGGAGTCAGTTTTTCCACCCCTATCAGACCCTACCCCCAAGGGTCAAAAGGGAGGAAAGATGCGGTTCCTAAAAGCCCAAGGAGCCTTTCTGGACACATGTTGTGAACCCCCCTCCAGGGGCAGAGGAAGGGGCAATCACAGAAGCCACCGCCCTCATGGCAGAGGGGGTCTGCAAAACCAGGGCGACAGAGACCAGTTCTTTGGGAAGCCCTACCAACGCTCCTGAAAGGAGGCCCGACTGTCCTGCTCTGGAGGCAGTTGGGGGTCGCTTATCTTTGTATCCAGACGCCTGGCTCAAAATAACAAACGACAACTGGGTTCAAAGTATAGTTTCCAGAGGATATTTCATTCCTTTCGCCACTCTCCCTCCATTGACAACAAAAATCCCGGACGTTCCACCCAGTTACAGGAAACCAGCAACAGTAAAGGTCCAAACGTTGCTAAGAAAGAGTCATCCAACCAGTCCCAGCAGACCAGACAGGATCCGGAACTTACTCAAGATTCTTTTAGTTCCAAAAAAGACAGGGGACTGGAGACCTATTTTGGACCTCAGCACACTAAACAGATCTGTCAAGAAAGAGAAGTTCCGGATGGTCACGCTTCAGTCGATACTTCCTTTCTTAAGGAAAGACCATTGGTTGTGCTCGATAGATCTACAGGATGCGTGCTACCATATAAAAATGGCCAGACCATCCAGGGATCATCTGTGCTTCTGGCTGGGAGCCAATCATTACCAGTTTCGAGCCCTGCCCTTTGGTCTCGCTACAGCCCCCCAGAGTGTTCACCAAATGTATGGCAGTGGTCACGGCTCACCTGAGGCGTTTAGGATTCCAGGTGTTTCCGTACTTAGATGATTGGCTCCTCACTGCTACCACCAGGCATCAGCTAATACAAGCCAGGGATACCAGTCTTACTCTTTGCAGTCATCTGGGCATTACAATAAATTCAGAAAAATCTGCCTTGTTGCCATCGCAACATATTGTTTTTATCAGAGCAGAATTGGACACCACCACCACCACTTTGAGACTTCCAACAGAAAAAGTTTTACTACTTCATCAGCAGGTCCACAGCATCATATCCAAAGACAAGGCTCCAGCATCAGAAGTGCTAAAATTGTTCGGGATGATGGCAGCTGCAGTATTAGCAATGCCGTTGGTACACATGTATATGCGGATTCTGCAATGGCTGTTATTCACTCAGTGGTCTTACCAAGAGCTCCCAGTGTCTCATCTCATAATGATCACAAACACATGCGAAAAGGATCTGCAGTGGTGGTTGACCTCTTCATGTAACAATAGGTCGTCCTTTTGTCCTACTCTCACCAGCGGCCACAGTGACCACTGACGCTTCCGTGATATGGTGGGATGGGGCGCATTTTCAGGTAAGAACAGCCCAAGGCACATGGACCAAACAGGAGACACAGCTACATATCATTGTCCTGGAGATGAGAGCGGTACTCTTAGCGTTGCAGTACTTCCACGAGACTCTTCCTCTGGGAACAGTTGTGATTCAGACGGACATGTCTGTGGTCTGGTACTTGAACAAACAAGGAGGAACCAGGTCCTATCCCTTTTTCGCAAGGCCCTGAAAGTATGGCAGTGGACTACATCCACCCAGCGCTTTCTAATAACAACGCACATCCCAGGGAAATCCAGCGTTATAGCAGACAAACTGAGCAGGGCAATTTTATTGCCTCACAAGTGGTCCCTCAAGAAAGAGATAGTGGATAGAATTTTCCGGATGTGGGGCCAGCCTTGCTGCAGCCTTTTTGCCAACCACATGAACACAAAATGCAGAAGTTACTTTGCCCTGATTCCCCCTCAGGGAGAAGCCCCAAGGGATGCACTCATACACGATTGGCCACCGGGTCTCCTCTATGCATTCCCACAAATTCCCTTGATACCCAAAGTATTGCAGAAAGCAAAAGCCCTGGAAAGGACCATCATTCTAATAGCTCCTCATTGGCTTCATCAGATTTGGTTCTCCTTCCTTTGACTTCATCTGTTGGAAGTGCCTTGGATTCTGGACCCAATTCCAGACCTTCTGATGCATTCGTCGGGGGCTCTTCATCCCTCTCTTCAGTCCCTGAAATTGACAGCTTGTCTACTCCAATTCCCAACATAGCCAGGTTCCATAACCTCTCAAATGAAATGCAGCATATATTGATATCTTCTCATAAGTCCTCTACTAGGAAGCTATACCTTAGCAAATGGAGAAGATTTTCTATATGGGCTTCTCAAAATAACATTGATCCCTACAAAAAGCCCCTATTTCTTCCATATTAGAATTTTTGACTATGGTTTTCAATAAAGTAGCAACAATTCGGGTATAACTTGCTGCTATCTCTACTTTTCACCTGGCTTTGAAGGATTAAACATAATGTCTCATAAACTATCCAAAGCTTTTCTGAAAGGGACCTTTCATCTCAGACCACTTGTGAAATCCCCTTGTACCCCATGGAATCTAAATTTTGTGCTTTCTTGCATTATTTTCCCACCTTTCGAACCTGCTTCCTCATGTGATTTGAAATATTTGTCATGGAAGACTATCTTTTTAGTAGCCATCAGTTCTGCCCGTAGAGTGTCAGAACTACAGGCCTTGTCTATAAAACCTCCTTATTTGATTTTTCATGTTCCATACAAATCCTTCATTTTTACCCAAAGTTTGTACTGAAGATAACCTTAACCAGATCATAGATTTACCAGTGTATATGCTGCACAAGCTTGATGTTCATAGACAGCTCAGATTTTACCTGGATAGAACAAGAGTTCAGAAAATCAGAACAACTTTTCGTTTCCTTTTCAGATTCCAGGAAAGGTATGCTAATGACAAAGACAACACTGTCTAGATGGTTATCTGATTGTATTACATTTAATTTTTCAGCTGCTAATTTATACCTTTACAACACAAAATTAAGGCTCATTCTACCAGAGCAGTGTGCACATCATCTGCTTTTTCTGCTAGGCTTCCTATAGACAATATTTGTGCAGCAGCCACTTGGTTAAAACCTCATACCTTTATCACTCATTACAAGGTTGACAAGGCCTCCAGGGACAAGGGCCTCCTTTGGTTCCAATGTCCTGAAAAACATACTCCCGTGAGCCACCCAAGAAAGATGATGCTTGGGACGCTACCCATCTGTAAGAATGACCAGCGAGTTAGAACAACTTTACATAAAGAAGTTATGTTCTCACCATAATGTTCCATGTGAGTTGTTCATCTCACCTTCATTCTTGCTTCCCACCCTCCTTACCCCCCTCCGGGGATTTTTGAGGACCCGAGATACTAGTTTTATCCTGGTTGCTCAGTCTTTTTATGGGTTTTCTCCTAAAGAGTGATAGATCGGCACATGGTATTATACGTAGCAAACAAGATCTGAGGTAAGTCTAGGTGCATCATGGGATAGGAACTTGGCCTCAAGCTGTCTGAAGACCTCGAGCTTTGTAGTAGGTCAACTCGGAGCCGAGGATCGGCTCTGAACCCCATCTGTAAGAATGAAGGCGAGATGAACAACTCACATGGAACGTTATGACGAGTACATAACTTCTTTTTTCAACAAAATGCTAGTATTGAAATAGTCATTTAATTTATTAGCATCACTGCTTAAATGGTACTGATATACTGTTGAAAATGTAAGGTCCAAATACAATCACGATTCCAAGAATTGGTTAATTTTACAAATATTTAGAGACTTTGTGAACACAGAGGTAAATAAGATATTTAACCTAGATTTTAGTTATTTACTTATTTTACATTTGTTTACCGGGAAAGTCTGACTGGGATAAATCCCATTTTCAGCAGAGGCCAGGGAAGAAACCCCCACATTTACAGATTATTCAAAACTTGTACAAGAAGTTATACAAAAAATATATACAAGACATACAGTACACCAGAAATTACATTCTAGGCTATTATAGCTGACATTTGTATTGTACAATCATCTTATATAATTCCTTATTGTAGTATAGCCATTGTAGTTTCTCAAAGTAACCGGGGAAGGGTTTGTATGGGGGAAATGGGATAGAAAAAGATGAGGTTAGAGATTATCTGGACATGAGAGAGGTCATAGATTATGAGGTGGTCAGGGAAGAAGAAAAAGTATGTCCAGAGGCTGTTAAAACTAGTTAGCCTGGAGTAGTACAGGAGCAAAACCAGGTGTCATTAAGATAATTTTTAAGAATCTTTTTGAATTGGTTGGTATTTGTGTTGGTTCTGATGCTGTGAGGTAGTGAATTCGGCAATATTTTACTCGAAGGCCTCACCTTGCGTTTCACGCAGAAGTGGGCGTGTCGTGAATGATTGACTACCAGGTCTGCATATGTAATGAGCCATGATTGACATGGCATTCTAATCAGCTGTTGAGAAGTAAAATATCCCCATTAAATTTAGTATGAATTTTTTTACTTATGTGTCAGTGCAGAAATGTTATTTATTACATACATACACAAACATATGCCCCACCACTACAGAAGTATTTTCAGTTACGATCTGAGCCAAAAAGCACATACATACTGAAACATTTCAGAACATTCTGTGTATGTCTCTAGTTAAAACGTAGTACCCGACCCTGACAGATTAGAAATTATGCTGGCAGTTCAATCTTCCAGTCTAAAAATCTGCATGTATCTTTTCTTAATTGTTGTCCTTTTATTTATTCATTTGTTTTGTGGTTGCGTAATACTTAAAATGTGCTGTTAGAATAATATTGCGACTTGTGTATTTGTTTAGCATTAGTAAAGTGTTAATGTTAAAAAAATCCTACAACATGCAAACAAGCTATCTAAAATTGCTTCAAAATATAGCTGCTAAAGGACCACATCTCTTCCTCCCACAATAAGAAATAGGGACAAAGCCTAAAGTAATGGGGGGATGTAAAGTCCCCAAAACAGGGACACAATTTAAATATTGCTCTTAAAATTATAAAGTTAGTAGAATAACAGATTTTCTGTTATCATGCATTTTCTAAAGGATACGAAGTTGGAAACTCAACTGTCTGTCATTCTTTTGTTATTTCAGTCTTCAGTGATTTGCCAGAAAACACACATTTTAGGAAGAACAGACTAAAATATGAAACAAAATCTGGGCAATTGAGGGGTATGTAAATGATCAAATTTATGGAAATTTGACATACAGTTACAGCTGTAATACGTTGCCGGCAAGTTTTAACACGAACAACTGCATCTTCAAAGAGTACTTGCTTGTTAAAAGGCTGTGCAGATCGGGTTAATTCAGTCCAGACATTGTTTGCATTTATTTTCCATCCGTCATCATTGTTAAAAACTAAATGTATCTTGCCTTAAAAACAGATAATATGGCACAACCCATAAAAATACAAAAGTATTCTACATATTAGAAACATATGCTAGTGTCACTATTGAGGGAATGCATATTCATTAGTGCCCGATTACGAAATATCACTGGGGTGGGTTTTGGGTGGGGCTTGCTACTGTGCATCTGGTGAGGCCCTCAAGTAAATATCGCCGTGAATTCCACCTTTTTGATGCATGATGAAAAAATAGGGAGTCCCCTGGCATGTTGATGGATTCGGACACTTGTAGTAGAGATTTATTTGTTGACTGAAGAGTTCGATTTGTGATATGGGGCTGGAGAATATTTAGAAGGGCATTTTTTCAGGTTGATAATACTAGTTTGTGTGCTGAGGTTAGTTGGTTATATGATAGAAGTTGTGGGGGTTCTAACCAGGAGAGTTTTTTTAAGGAGTGACAGTGGTAGGTATGATGGGGGCTGTCTGTTGCACATTTAGCTATTTTATGTGTAGCATGTTTAAAGTTTAATTAACTCTGTCTTTTAAGGTTGTTTGGAATTGGGGAAACATGCAGAAATGTTGCTAGAGAATGGGTTCTAGCAGTGGCAACCCTAGAGGTGCTAGTTAGATACTTTTTATTTCTGTAAAGATACCCATTTTTGTTAACTTAATTGTGCTATATGTAGGTCAAATCTTAGGTTATCTATTATTACTCCTAGTAGTTTTGTTTGTGAATCAGCATTCATTTTAGTATTATTCCTAGCTGTGATGTAGAAGGTGCTGGGGGTGGGGGGTGTCTTGTGGGTTGGAAGATCATGAGTTTTGTTTTATTGGGGTTGAGTATGAGCTGATGGTTAGAGAGCCATAGCTTGGTAACTGAGAATGATATTTAGGTTATATCATGAAGGTGTTATAGGCTATTAGCAGTGCATAGAAGTGTTGTGTCATCTGCGTATTGGATAATTCAAGCCAGTGGGGTAGCACTGTGGAGGTTGGTTGTAAAAATAGTGAAGAGTAGTAGGTTGGTTGTAAAAGTAGTGAAGAGCCTTGAGGTACTCCTAATGTGATGGGAAGAGGGGGGAATAGGACATTAAGCTACTTTTCAGATTGTTGGCGGTCCTGTAGATGGCTTCATAACCACTGAAGTGCAGAGGGGCTGAGGTTCAGTTTGGAGAGTGTATTTAATAGTTTGGGGGTGGAAGACCGTATCAAAGGTCTTGGACATGTCCAGAAAGACTGCAGAAATTATTTTACAATTGTTTCTGAGTTGGTTGATGGTATTGGTGAAACTGAGGAGTACAGTTGTACAGTGATTGGGCCTAAAACCATGTTGACATGTTGCTAGCATGTTGTTGAAGGTAAGATAATGAATCAGTTGGGAGTGGATACAGCTTTCAAGGAGTTTAGATAGTGGGGAAGAGGACTGAGATCGGTCTGTAGTTGGTCAGCTCTGTGGAATTTCCGCCTTTGTGTAAGGGGATAATGTGTACAATTTTCCATATTGCTGAGACATGTTTTGCTATGGACCTGTTAATAAGGATCAACACTGGCTAAGTTATGGCTTCAGCTGCAAGTTTTAAATATTCGGCTGGTAACTTGTCAGCTTGTATTGAAGAGGGTTTGAGTTTTTTTAGTAGTTTATTAATGGTAGCTGTGGGAACAGGCTGAAAGGAGAAGGAGTTGTAGTTAATATTGAGATGTTTGGAGGCTAGTGATGGTTCTGTGGAATTACTTTGAGATAGTACACTTTCAGTGAAGTATTTATTGAATTCTTCTGCATTGGTGGTAGGAGAGTGTGGTAAGATGGGGGAAGGGGTAGTGGAATGTCCTGGGTGGAGAATGGCATTAATGGTATTCCAAAATTTTGGGGGGGGTTATGCTGGTGTTTGTTGCTGGTTATAGTAGGAGTTCTTTTTATCTAGGTTGGTTTGGTGATGTTCTTCATCTCACATTGCTGCAGTCCTTACACTTGGGTAGTCCGCTGTCCTCGGTCGGCCCGAATATCAAAGTATTAGGCTGACGTCGGTCAAGGCGCATAAGACTGACATCAGGACGTCAGGGTACAAATGCGCATGACTGACGTCATATCCTCAGTCTTTTTTGCCGCATGGTCCGATGCAGAAGCAGCGTTGCAAGTGCCGTTCGGCATTCTGAAATTTTTCGAATTCGGAGTTTCAGACCGAGTCAAAGTTGGCTAAGTACCCCGTTGGGGAATATTTTAGTTTTTTCTTGCCTCAGTGGTTTACCGGATGTCAGAAAAAGTGAATAACTGTATTTCTTGTGGGAAACAGATACCGCATAGAGATTATCATACTTTGTGTATTCCTTGTTTGGGGCCTGAGCACGACGTTGTTGGGTGTCGCTTTTGTGCTAGGTTCAATAAGCGCACTATTAAGCGAAGGTTAGATTGTGCCAGGTTGGTCTTCGGGAAGCGGTGCAATTATAATATGCCGTCGGATGCTCCGGCGCCCGCTTCAAGAAGCGCAAAGACAAAGCAGCTAAGCCCAGGCAAGAAGAGTCGCCGTGCGGACGCCGGTTCTTTAGAGGTGTCGTTGGAACCGGGGGTTCCGCCGGAGGTTTCTCTGGAGTCCCAGGGGGAGACTTTGTTATTGCAGGATGTGGCCTCTCAGGAGGCAGGTCAGGCTGAAGGGGCTTCTCAGGTTACTGTACTCCCCTCCCTTCCTAGGGTGGTTAGGCCCTCTCCTTCTGTTTCCAAGGCTTCTCCCAGAGGCAGGCCAGGTTTAGCTTCTGTTGGTGTCACTCCTAGTTCATCAGGATCTGTACCCAAGAAGCACATGCTTAAAATGGCAGAAGATTTAATTACTTTGATTAGAGGTTCTTTGCCCCCTCCTGATAAGAGGCCTAGGGTGGAACCAGAGTTGGGGAGTTTTGAGCAGGCTTCGGATGTTTCAGAGTCTTCGGCTGAAGACTTGCAGGAGTATTGTCCTTATTCTGATTCTGATGTGGATGATTCTACTCCTTCTGCTTCTCCTCCAGAGGATTTTTCTTTTTCAGAGACTCTTCATTCCATGAGGGAACATTTTAAGTGGGAAGGTCAGGACTTCTCTGATTCCAGGAAAAGGTTTAGGGAATTTTTGTTTTTACCCCAGCATAGGCCTTTGGCTATACCTCCTGTTCTGGATGTTGTGGAAGATGTGTTTGCAGAGGCTTCTCTTAATCCTGATTCTTTGCCTCCTGCTCCTGTTAAACCGGATAGGTATTACAGGGTGCCTGAAGCTCATAAATATCTTTTAAGAGTCCTAGGGCGGACCCAGAAACTGTTAGTCAGGGGCCTAAGGGTGTCAAGGCTTCTGTTGAAAAAATCCGGTTCCTCCAGATAAAGAGGCCAGGGCTTTGGATAGATGGGGAAAGAAAGTCTATACTTCTTCCACCTTAGCTATGAGGGCTTTGAATTGCCAGTTTCACATGTTGAAATACCAAAACTATCTACTTTCTCAATTGAAGTCTAAGGTAGATGCTCTGGCGGAAGGTATTGAGTGTAAAGAATTACAAGATTTGGTACATGTTTCTGAACAGGTGGGTAAGCATTCTTTGCAATGTGGTTTTGATGCTGTACAGGCCTCGTCTAGGGTGGCTGCCACTGGGTCAGTTCTTCGCAGGCACGCCTGGCTGAGGGATCAGAATTTATCTGACCATGTTAAAACAAGGATTTTAGATGCTCCTTTACAGTCTGATGTGTTGTTTGGTTCACCTGTGGAGGCAGTCTTAAAGAAAATGGAAGACAAGGCTAAGTCTATGCAGACTGTTAAAGATTTTTTGCAGGTTCAGTCTCCGAAGTTTAGTAGGAATTGGCCTACCAAGGGGTGGACGTATCCTTCTTATGATTCCCAGTCTAGGGGTCGATCTAGACGTGGTAGGGGCAGAGCTCAGGGCTCGTTCAGGCCTAGAACAGGGAGTTCACCTGCACAGTCTTCGGGTGAGGGCAGGGGTCAGTCCTTTCGTAAACAGGCCCAATGACCTACCTTTTCAGCTGCCAGAGCCTTCTCGTCTGGCAGCACCTTTGGGAGGAAGGTTGGCACTTTTCAAGGAAAATTGGAGTTTAATTACCCAAGACAGATGGGTATTGGATATCATACACCAAGGTTACAAGTTTTATTTCCATACCTTGCCTCCTTTCAAAGGCATGCCAGACGTTCCTCCTCAGCAAAGAATAGAGGCTCACAAACAAATTTCTCTGCTACTTCAAATAGGGGCCATACAGCCGGTCCCTCTGCCAGAAGTGGGCCTAGGATTTTATTCTCGCCTGTTCCTAGTACCAAAGAAGGGGAACACGTGGAGACCAATTTTGGATTTATCTATCCTCAACACTTATTTGGACATTCCCAAGTTCAAAATGTTGACGTTACAACAGCTTTTACCTCTGCTGGGCAAAGATCACTGGATGGTAACTCTGGATCTCAAGGAGGCTTACCTTCATGTTCCTATCAGACTAAGTTGCAGGAAGTATCTGCGTTTTCGGGCTGGGACTTCTCATTATCAGTTCTCTGCATTGCCCTTTGGGTTATCTACTGCGCCCAGAGTGTTCACGAAAGTTCTGGCTCCAGTGATAGCTTTCTTCAGGCTAAAAGGAATACAGATTTATCCTTATTTGGACGATTGCCTGATTCTGCTCAAGGAAGGGACGAACTTCTTCATCATTTGCAATATGTGATAGCAGTGCTAAGATGCCTGGGGTATTCTGTGAACGAAATAAAGTCCAGTCTAGTACCCTCTCAGGACATGTGCTTTCTGGGTGTAAGACTGAACACAGCATCCCAGATGGCCTTTTTGACCCCGGACAAACAAAAGAATCTTTCCCTTTACTTCCATCAATTGTCTCATCAGTCCAGGCTGACTGCAAGGACAGTCCTTCAAGCCTTGGGGTTCATGGCATCTTGTATTCTGGTGCTTCCCAATGCCAAACTGCATATGAGGAAGCTACAATGGTATCTCAAAAATGTATGGACACAGCACTGCCAGGATATGGACACTGTCATTCAGATAATACCTTGCATTCAAAAGGAATTTTTGTGGTGGGCTCAGGAATGTCACCTAAACAAGGGACTCTCTGTGACCCGGCCAGAGGCGAGTCAGATTCTAACGACAGATGCCTCAGACAAAGCTTGGGGAGCTCATCTAAATGGAAAGTGGATGCAAGACACGTGGCCTGCCAGACTACAACATCTACATATCAACTTGAAGGAGATGTTAGCAGTCCAATTTGCATTAATAGCTTTCAAGGATTTACTTCTTCCAGGGCAGGTGTTGATTCTAACAGACAACACAACTGTCATGTGGTACATCAACAAGCAAGGGGGAACACATTCTTATCCTCTATGCAGGCAAGCAATGATTTTGTGGGAGACTGCTCTCAGTTTACAGCTAAATCTTCAGGCAAGGTTTCTGCCGGGAGCACATAACTCCTTAGCAGATGTGTTGAGCAGACGAATTATGGATCCCACGAGTGGAAATTGGATCCTCATGTATTTCAGAAATTGACAGTGTCATGGGGAACTCCAGACATAGATCTGTTCGCTTCTCCACTAAACTACCAGCTGCCAAAGTTTTGCACAAAAAGGTTTCATCCCACAGCCTGGAAAGTGGATGCTCTTTCTTTCAATTGGAGCAATCTTCATGTGTATGCCTTTCCACCTCTGCCTCTCCTCCCAAAGGTACTCCTAAAGGTCAGACAGGACAAGCCAAAGATGATTTTAATAGCTCCAGATTGGCCTCGACAGCATTGGTACCCATTACTGAGAAGTCTGGTGCAGGAGCCTCCATGGCCTTTGCCTTTGGATTCCACACCTGCTGTCTCAGGAGAACAGTCATTTACTCAATGTCAAACTTCACTCTCTTCACCTAACAGCCTGGCATATTCTGTTTTGAACCCTGGAGGGTCTCAACTTCCACAGCAAGTTTTGAATGTTATTTTGGAAGCCAGAAGGCCTAGTACAAGGAAAGTGTACGCAGATAAATGGAAGAGATTTTTATTTTGGAGTGCAGCAAAGGAATTTGATGTTTCTGAGCCTAATTTAAGTGTGGCTCTTCAATATCTTACTGAGTTACTGGACAAAGGTTTGTCCTTCTCTTCTATTAAGGTTCATGCTGCAGCAATTTCTGCTCACTATGACTGTGACCCACCATTGTTTTCTCATCCTTTGTTCAAGCAGTTTCTTAGGGGGGCAAAGAATATAAGACCCCCACGTAGAGCTCCTACTCCTGCTTGGGATCTCAATTTTGTGTTGGAGAAACTCACTCTACAACCTTTTGAGCCTGCAGCTACTGCCGAGTTGAAATATTTATCATGGAAGACTGCTTTTTTGTTGGCCATTACCTCTGCAAGAAGGGTTTCTGAATTACAGGCCCTTATGGCGGTTGAGCCTTTCTTAATTTTCCATAAGGATAGGGTATCTTTGCGTACTAATCCTTCCTTTATGCCTAAAGTGGTTTCTAGTGTGGCTTTAAACCAAACTATTCATTTGCCTACTTTTTATGCAAATCCCCAAAATAAAGGGGAAAAGATTTTGCACACTTTAGATGTACACAGGCAGTTGCGATATTATTTGAGCAGAACTAAAGGGTTCAGGCAGTCTCAGCAGTTATTTGTTTCTTTTGCTTTGAGTTCTCAGGGCAAGCCTGTGTCAAAACAAACTATTTCTAAGTGGATTGGGTTTTGCATTGCTTTCTGTTATTCCCATCATGGTAAGGAGATCCCAGCTGGGATTAGGCCTCATTCCACTAGGGCTACTGCCACTTCGACAGCTTTTTTAAGGGGGGTGGCAACTAAAGATATTTTGGAGGCAGCTACTTGGAGTTCAGTGCATACTTTCTCTAAGCATTATCACCTTCCACTTTACTCTAAATCTAGGGCTGGTTTTGCCACTGCTATTTTACAGGGCATTTTGGCAGCTCCTGCTGCTTTATAGTTTTGCCATCCTCCCTTACCTCTGCTTTGGGATTCTACCCAAGTGTAAGGACTGCAGCAATGTGAGATGAAGAACATAGTACAGTTTTGTACCTACCATAAATGTAGATGTTCGAAGATCCACATTGCTGCAGTCCAATTTACCCTCCCTCCTTCCCCTCTGTAGTTAGAGGCGGTTGTGTGGGTTGGGTTGTAAATATTGTGTATATTGTATATATTGTACATATTATTAGTGCAAGGGTGGTTGGTTGGTTGTTTGCTGTCTTTTGGTTTTGACCTTTCTTTTTAGGGTCTTCTGACATCTGGGGCAAGAAAAGACTGAGGATATGACGTCGGTCATGCGCATTTGTACCCTGACGTCCTGATGTCAGTCTTATGCGCCTTGACCGACGTCAGCCTAATACTTTGATATTCGGGCCGACCGAGGACAGCGGACTACCCAAGTGTAAGGACTGCAGCAATGTGGATCTTCGAACATCTACATTTATGGTAGGTACAAAACTGTACTTTTAGCCTTGTTTCTAATTTGCTGGAATATGATGTGGTTGATTTGGGTTTTACAGGTGAGCTATATTTGCCAAGCTTTGTCTCTTTTCCTAAGGAGAATTCTGGTGGTGTTAGTTAGCCATGGTGTGTGTATGGCCTTAATACGAATTGACCTGGGGGGGGGGCAGTTTGTTTAGAATTTCAAGGAAGTTACTGTTTAAATTATCTACTGCAGCATCAAGGGGTGTTTTTTTTTTTTTACTAGAGATCAGTTACATTTTTTTAGGATATTGATTAGGTCTTGGGGGTTAGTTTTTTTATTTTTTTTATTTTATTTACTGTGGATTTGGTGGAAGGTGGTGAGCTTGACAGTATTGATGTTTTTTCTCAATAGATAGGTTGGAATATGGTCACTAAGGCTGTTGGGTAAGCAGCCACTAATCTGATAATTCTAAGGTTTGTTGATTAGTGTTCAGTCAAGTAAGGATTGATGGTTGTAGTTTTTATCTGTCCTTGTAGGACCTTAAATGAGTTGTTTGAAGCCATAGAGTTTGATGTGATTGCTAGGGTTATGCAAATTACAAGTTGTCCCGTCTATGTTAAAGTCACCCATAATGATAGTTTCTTGGGCTATGGAATTTGATAGAGACTGGATGATGTGCTCTGTAGTGGAGATGCTATTTCCGCGTTGTACATAGGTAGCTATAAATGATATGAATTTGTTTTGGCTAAGTTTAAGTTTAGTAGGTAGGATTTCTATGTTTTCGAGGTTATCTATGATTAGGCTTTGTGGTAAATGTGTGAGACTGCTCTTAAATAAGATGGCTATCCCTCCACCTCTTTTTACCTTCCTGTCTGCTCCAATAATGTAATTGGGTGGTGCAATTTTGTTGTCAGTAATGTGTGTAGATAAGGCATAGTTCCCCAAATTATTGGAATTCTTAAGAAATATCAGTAATTCAATGAAAAATCCTATTTATCACAAATTTGAGATTAAGTTAGATTTCACATGTTTAGACAATTCCTATTGGATCTATTCCTCAAAAATTAATAATGAATATTTCTCTAAAGAATACAAGAAATTAATATTAAAATCTACAGGTAAAACTACATCTTCATTATATTAGAAAATTTTCACTTGGAAATTTTAACATAGAGCTTTTGTCACTACTCAAAATCACAATTATTGGATAGAATTAAATGCTGGAGATGTGATTATGAAATAATAGCCGATTGGATGCATATAGTATTGAATAATAATGATTATAAGATCTTTATGAAAATAATACGAGAGATTTGAAACTAAAATGGGAAGTATGGAAGATAGCATATATAGTATAAAGGGGAAGAGTTGTCAAGAATTAACAGAGAAATTGTGGATGATATGAACAGAAAAGAAGAAGCAAAAATCATTATAGGAGACTTTAACAAGTTATTTGACATATTTTGACATGAAATCTTATGGGTAATAATGAAAAAATATACAAGTGAGAAAGTAGGAAATTATGTATGCCAGCATATGGTAATAATAAGGTAAAATACTTGTAAATGGCTGTTTAAGCCAAGTGGTTCATATGAAGAGTGGTGTAAGACCGCAATGTCCAGTGAGCTGTATACTCTTTGCATTAGTTATGAATGTGATAGCACATAAAGTACAAAATGCAGGAGGCAGTGTATGCAACATCTGAAGGGTTAAGAATTCCAGTTATGCTAACATATGCAGATGGCAATATTAACATATGCAGATGACAGTATAATAATTGCAGAAAACAAATTTTGGATAAATGTAGTAGTAATTTGCACAAATGAGTGTTTAGATATGATAGGGATGGCTTTAAATAAAGAGAAAAGCAAAGGTTTAGATGATGTAGTAAACATTGGGGGTAATATGTTTTATAATGAATGAAATTTCTGTGTTGGGTATAAAATTTGGGAATAAAGATGCAAGTAGAATTCAATAGGAAAAACAATAGAAGTAAAGCAAGCATGTCTTCTAGAGAAAATATAAATTATTCAAAAAAAAAGGCTTTTTTGATAAATTCAGTATTGATGGGAAAAACAGCATACTTTGCAAGTGTATTTATGTTGTCGGCAGTATTTGAAAATGAATTATTGCAGATATTTTTTCATTTATATGGCATTCTAGATTAAACCCAGTAAACAAGAGGAGTTTTGTATGTAAATTAAGGAGGAGGAGGTTTAGGGTTAATTGGCCTAGTGGTGTATGCTGCTTCATTACATTTGTACAAAATGTTAAAGTGGATAAATGAAAAGAGAGACTATTAGTAAAACTGTAAAAATATAAGTATGATCAGTTTTGGGGTATAGTAAAAAAAAAAAAAAAAAAAATTGAGTTTATAAATGAAAAAAAGTATTACCTTAAAAACATTGATATAGAAAAGGATAGAAAAGTATGACATGAGAATGTAATGATAAAACATTAGTTGAGAGGGATTGGGAGGGTGGCCTAATGGTTAAGGTGTTTGTCTTACAAACACAAAGTGCAGGGTTTGAGTCTCACAGGGGATAATTGGCTAGGCTTAAAATGGCTCGCAAGGGCAGTTAGCTTAGTACTAATCTATGAACCTAGTATGTAAAACCATGGGAAACTCTAGCATGAAAAAAATGAAAGCTATAAAAATAAGAAACAAATGGTGTAATTAGAAAGTAGAATATTAAGATTTTTTTATGGAGACTAGTAATAGATAAATTGCCAGTAAAAGTAAATATGCCATATAAAAAGAAAAGTGGTAGAATATATTTACAGTGTCAATAAGAAGAAGCTACAGAACAGGTCTGCTTCAGATGATATTTCATATGGCTGAAACCATATGACTGAAGTTTAGAATCTTCTAACACCTGAAAGAAAAACACAAAACAAAATTTTTTCCTGGACTTTTTTTGCAGGGGGAAGCCCCCCTGCACCCCCTGCTATTTAAATATACCAGCTTCGAGATCGGACTGCAACAAGGTAACAGGAAAATGTCCCATTCCGCGCTGTATGGAGATCTCTGTTCAGACCGTTCGAAGTTTTAAAACTTCAATCATATGGTCTCAACCCTATGAAATTTGAAGTTTTAAAACTTCAATCATCTGAAGGAGGACCCCTGCAGAACATGTGTTTTTGAAATGTAAAAGAGTAAAATAAGTTCATAGGTTCATATGTTGGTACTAGGCTATCGGCCCTAGGGCCTGTACGAGCCTAGCCATAACAATTCCCCTGGCTATTTTTGGGGACGACTATGTAAAGAAGATTTTTTTGAAGATATAAAAACTGGATAAAATAAACATGGACATGATTAAATATGAATTTTATAAGAATATAAGTAAAGAATATGTGAAAAAATAGATAAGTTATTTTATATTATATGGGTTATATGAAGTGAGAAGATAAATTAAATTGTTTAATGGTAAATGGAGTTTAGCAATCAGATGGTGGTTAAGGAAGGAGGAGTGTGGGTCTAATAAGGATGAAAATTTAGCATGATTAACATGATTTGATAAATGTCAAAAAAGTGATTGTATAGGAAATTATGAATATGTGTAATCCGTTTTGCAGATTTGTATATTTGTACATATGTAAATATTTTGTAAATAAGCACTATTTCTATATATAAATAAAGGACCCCTACTCTTTTTAATAGGTGCTGTGGAATCTTTTATATCTACCTGAGCTACCACCAACTCAAGCAGATGGGGCCTCAGTTTAACATTTTGTCCAAAGGACGGCACACTCAGGGGTACAAACATCCCTGTTATGCTGCACTGCAGTGTCAGTAATTAATATACCTGGTGTGGGAATAGGACTCGTAGCCTTCTGCACCAAAGGCTAATGTGCTACCGGTTGATCCACTGAACATTATAATGTAAGCAATCCTCATGTATGAGTTCATATCCTTTGCTGATTCTTCCTTATTTTTAACCTTCCTTTATTGCTTTAACTCTGTCACCTTAGCCCAGTGACAGCAGTTACAATTGTTAGCATGCATTAGCAATGTTCTTTGGATTTTTTTCTTATAAAGGTTGTAGAAATAAAACTCAGAACTCCTAGGTGATGCTGTTAAGTCTACTTACCAAGTAGAGATGCAAGATATTGGTGACTACACTCTGAAGTTCAGTCATGTATGTGTGATTGATGCATTTTGTTTAAAAAGGTTAAGATCGCAGTACTTCAGAGAATTCTCCTTTCTCCAAGAGCTTAATGTTAGTATCAAGAGTTATCAGCAGGAAAGTCCTCTCCAAATCATTGTAGTGGAGCATCCACTTTAAAAGTGTATTTAAGTCTTATTTTAATCATTTTGCAATAACACTTGAGTGCGTCATTCATATCTGTATCATGTTTCTTTCATGAAACCATTAATTGCTCATGTGCCATTACTAGAAGCAGTAGCCATTGCTTTTCTAAGTGCATCTCCTTAGCAAGTAGTTTTTTTAATAGGATAGATAAAGGTCGCTTCTAGTACAGCAGTTATAACTTTAACTGCTTGCTTTATGGTCCAGGGTGCTTAAATTGCTGGAACTACGGCAACTGTACAAACCTTTACTTTTTAAAAGAGTAGATATGCAGCATAGAAGTAAAGTAAGGTTTGGAAACCAAATCTAATGACTTCCAGTAGTTGGTCCCATCTTTTGCCAGTACTTAAGTAAAACAGATTTGTTCATATTGTGTAAATAGATTGCCATGATGATCTTTAGTTCAAAGAGTATAGGCAAGCTGGGCAGCACCTTCATTAAATACATATCCTCAGGGGCAGTTGGATCATCAAGACAGTGGCTCACTCAACCATTTCTTTGACAAATTAACATTCCTGGAGTTTCTTTGAATTATGGGAGATATTCTTCCTATCTTAGTCTTATTTTTCCTTTTTGTTTCTTAAAGAACTAAGATGGGAAGGACCTCCTAACAGATGATCTGATGTCAGTCTTCACTTAATCCTTGACTGTGGCTCGGTTCTGAGCCTTCAGAACCAACTCGGCCATTATTCCAGCTCATGCCTTCAAAAAATTCTTGAGCTAGGCTCCTGCCCATGATGCTTCTCACCAAACTACCTCCGATCTCGTTTGCTGCTTCATAGTGCCAGACACATTCAACCCAACCTCTGGAGCCTTGACTTTTATCTAACTTTGTTAGTTTTTTCTTCCCTTTACATTCTGTTTTTTTTTCTGTAATCTTTATCTACCCACTCCATTGATTCCCTGTAGGTGTGTGCGTGAGTGTTTTTTTCTCTCTTTTGCTGTTAGGTACTCTAAGGTAACATTGTGTTGGTAGTCATCCCCTTTACCATTGGGTCACTTCCTTTACTATTGTTGGTAAATCCCCTTCCTTCTGTGCTTAAAAAAAAAAAAAAGGTAAATCTCTTTCTTTCCTTTGTTTATCTGTGACTGCATGTGAGTATTTGCATGTATCAGCTTCGATTACGGCTGACAAACCCTCTAAAAGCACCTCCGGTTTTAAGAAATGTCAAAAGTGTGAAAGAAAATGCCAAATTCAGATGGACATATCTTTTGTGTTTATTGTCTTAGTACTGTCCATCTTCAAGAAGATTGCGCCAGCTGTCACGGCTTCTCCACTAGAACCCTGACAAGAGAGCAAGAATAAGCTTGCTCTCAAAGGACTTCTTAAGTCCGAATTTGAAGAGGCTATCTCTGGTCTCAAAGCAGAAGCCAGCTCTTCATCTTCCTCATCATCATCTTCAAAACCAAAAAAGCAAACTCATTCAGTTGCGACAGCATCTTTGGAACCACCTTTTAAATTGGCCAAGTCTCTCACAGTGCCGACTGTTTCCTCGACACTGGTGAGAAAAGATATTCTTTCATCAACACTGACCTTTGCAGTTCAGGTCTCTGTGCAGACACCTCTCGCTTTGGTACCAGCTGAACTGTCTGTACTGAAGGAGTCACAAATGATAGTTCTACCGAGAAAAATCTTGTTTTCCCTTGATTGATTCATTTGCAGACCACACTCAGTCTTTTTTTTTTATTTTGGAGAGACAGCCACCAAGATCTCCATTAGCCTCTTCTACTAGGTCCAGTAAGAGGCTGTCGGAGTCAGGTATTATGAGACTGGTTGACCAAGCTCCTGACAGCGAGGGGGATTGCCTCCATCTTCAGTTCTTAGCCAGGTTGGGTCTGGAACCCTGCCTTCTTTTACACCCATGCAAATTTCTCCATCTTCAGATGAGTTTTCAGAGCCCCTGGCACCAACCATCCTGGCTTCGACATTTTATGTGCCTGCCAGAACTCCTCCTCGGGCATCAGTCCCGGGGTCGGGGCTTCGTTGCCAGTTTGTAGGGACAAGGTTCTACTTCTATTCTTTCGGAGCCCCCCATGCCCCTTGGGGCCTCGGCATATGTAATTTCGACCCTGGCTTCTGCTTCGGAGGCAGCTTCCTTGGTGCAGGGTGGGACCACAGTTCCAAAAGAGTCTGTTTTTGTTCTGGGCTCCCATCCCTGTATGGGCTATGGAGAGGTCCTTGTCCATTGTGGAATCAGTCTATGCCATCTCTGTTGGGCCAAGTAACTTGTCCATCCCCTTGACCACAGCTTCCTCAAGTCTCTTCCCTGAGACAGAGGGCACAAAAGCCTCAGGAGTGATTCACCCTTGTGATATCTTCTTTGGATACTTCTCCGGATCGTCCCACCAAAGAGGTACCTTTGACGAGAAAGTGCAAGAGGAAGCACTTGGACTTCCCTGAAGAGTCCTTCACAGAGGATACCGATTTTGATGAAGGGAAAATTTACCCCAAGTCACCCCTGATGATTCCTTTGGGGACGTCCTTGAAATCCTGAAACAGAGGGGGTGGCCAGACAACACTCCGACCTTCCACAGAGTAATCGGAATGCCTGGAGGCTGTTTGCACCCAGCCCTGTACTACTTGGATCTCTCCACCCACTGATCTTATAAAATTGATCATCCAGCAGGCCTGGAAAATTCCTGACTCTATTAGGCCGATCCCTAAAAGACCTGACCAGATTTTCTCTGTGCCAAGGGTATTCCTGGAGACGCCATGGTGGTAGCAACAGCCACTAAAAAGGAACTTGCGGAAGAAAGTGCAACTGTCTTCCTAAAATAGAGTCTAGGAATATGGATAGATTTGGGAAGCACTTATATGCTTCATCCATCTTCGCTCTCAGGTCCTTGAATTATATGGTATATTTTGTCATGCTTTAGAGAGATCTGATTAAAGAGCTTTCAAATACTGTTTCAGGAGCAGTAGCTGAAGGGGTACAAGAAAAGGTTACTTCTCAGCTTGCCACCCTTGAATCGATTTCCAGTTCTTGCATGAGGCTAATTTCTCATGCAGCTGAAGGGACAAGAGCAGCAGATTCAGGCGTAGCCATCATCTGACTTTTGCTGAGCCATTCAAGTCTTCTTTCATCAGTCCTCCATTTGATGCATCATCCCTGTTTGGCCCAAAGGTTAAAGAGACATTAGCCAGATGTGAGAAAGATGGGAAAACTCTTTCTGCCGTGGCCATATGCTTCTCCACTCCTCAACAACCCTACTCTAGGAACCAGACAAGTGGAGGCTATGGTTAAAAAAAAAAAAAACAAGGACCTTTCCAAGACTCACATGGCAGTGATTTCCCCTGGGGCAGAGGGGGAAGTAATGATGAAAGATGCCTTCCAAGAGGCAGAAGTGTCCCACAGATCCAGGGGTCCAGAGATTTTTTTATATGATTACTTATAAAAAAGGAAGCCCAATTGCCTTCCTCTGGAGGGTGTCTGGGGACGATTATCCCTGCACCAGTCTGCTTGGCTAGATCTGACGATGGACATATGGGTGCAGGGGATCATTTCCAGAGGTTACTACATTCCCCTTTCAATGAAACCAAAAAGACAAAAAAGATTCCCAGACGTTCCACTCAGTCACAGGGAAGCAGCAGTCTTAAACTGCTCAACAAAAGTCATCCAAGCAGTCCCACCAGACCAGCGATGATTCAGAATTTACTCAAGGTTCTTTTTAGTGCCAAAGAAAGCTGAAGAGTCGAGACTGATTTTGGAGCTCAGCCAGTTGAACAAATCAGTTCAACAAACCAAATTCCTGATGGTCTTGGTGCAGTCAATACTTCCATTCTTGCAAAAAGATGACTGGATGTGCTCAATAGATCTTCAGGATGCATATTACCACTTAAAAATGGACAAGTGCTCCAGAGGATTCCTGCACTTCTGGCTGGGAGCCAGTGACTATCAGTTCAGGGCACTGCCCTTTGGACTCACCACAGCCCCCAGTGTGTTTACCAAATGCATTGTAGTGGTAGCAGCACATATGAGACTGCTAGGATTCTGAGGATTTCCGTATCTCGACGACTGTCTCCTCAATGCTGCCACCAGCTATCAAGTCATAAAGGCACGAGATTACACTTTTCATCTTTGTGCCACCTTAGGAATCACTGTAAACTACGTAAAATCCCATCTTGAGCCATCACAACACCTGGAATTCATTGGAGCTGTGTTAGCCACAGTCACTGGATTTGCATCACTTCCCCCAGAAAGGCTCCAAAGGTTGAAGTCCTATGTAAACCAGATCATTCAAAACAAAGTAACAGCAAGACTCATCCTGCAGGCTCTTCGGTCAGTGGCAGCTTCTATCACTGTAGTTCCCTTGGCCAGATATCCCATGCAAATTCTTCAGTGGCTTCTGGCCTCCCAATGGTCCTTGTTAAATCAGCCTATGTCCCATCTGAATTTGATCACCAGTCGTTGCAAAGAAGACCTGAGTTGGTGGCTTCATTCCAACAAAATCTTGTTGGGCTGTCCCTTTGTCCCTCCTCAGCCCCAAGCCATAATGACCATGGACACATCCCAGATGCGGGGGAGGGGGGGGGGGTTATCTGGAAAAGGCAGTCCAAGGCACTTGGTCCTGGAATGGAGGCCAACCTGCATATCAGTGTTCTAAAGATGAAGAGCGGTGCTGTTCATGTTGCAAGCATTTCAAGATATCCTCCCCTCCGGAACAATTGCAATTCAAACAGACAACATATCAGTAGTCTATATCAACGAACAAGGGGGAGCCAGGTCGTACCCTCTTTGTCGAGAAGCTCTCAGAGTATGGCAATGGGTGATTTCCTCTGACCCCTTTCTAAAATCAGTGCATATTCCGGGGACCTTCAACATGATTGCAGACAAGTTGAGCAGAACTATCCTCATGTCTTGTGTGGTCTCTCAATTCAACGATGGTGAGAAAGATATTCCGCCACTGGGGCCTACCTTGCTGCGATTTCTCTACGTCCCCTCTGAACAACAAATGCAGCAGTTACTTTGCCATAATTCACCCCCAAGGGAGTCAACAAAAGAGACACTCCTCCACGATTGGCCCCCAGTCTTCTTTATGCCTTTCCCCTGACTCCTCTAATATGACAGTTTCTAAAGAAAGCCAACAGATCAAAGAACAGAATAATCCCCATTGCTCCATTCTGGCCTCGACAAGTCTGTTTTCCCTTTCTTTGGCCTCATCTACTTCAAAAGCCCTGGATACTGGACTCTGCTCCAGACCTACTGTCCTACTTGGAGGGAATGTTTCATCCAAATCTTCAGCATCTCAAGCTTACAGTGTGGCTTCTCCAGTTTCCATGATTGCCAGGCATTGCTCCCTCACTTTCTCAATCTGATGCATCATTCTGGCCCACCACAAGCCTTCATCTAGAAAATTGTACCATAACAAATGGATACATTTTGCTAAATGGTCACTTGACTACAATATTGACCCATATGCAGCACCTGAAGGTAACGTTTTAGACATTTTAGCCTTACTGTATCAGTTTGACTCATCAGCTTCCACCATTCAGGTGCACCTTACTGCCATGTCTAACTTCCAAACTGGTTTCAACAGTTCATCACAGTTGCTCAGGCCTCCGTATAAAGAACCCTCTGCTCCATGGGATTTGTATTTGGTACTGCATTCTCTTGTTATCCCCCTTTGAACCTTCAGCAACTTGTGACTCAAAGTTCGTGTCCTGGAAAACCTTATTTTTGATAGCTGTCACTTTGGCCAAGAGAATATCAGAAATTCAAGCCTTGTCCTGTATCCCACCCCATGTGATATTTCATAAGGACAGGGTCTCCCTCAGGACAAATCATTCCTTTTTGCCAGAAGTAGTTTCAGAGTCAAATATGCAGCAAACCTTGCATCTCCCAGTCTTTTTTCCTAATTTTTCCAACAAGGGAGAGTACTGTCTACACTTACTGGGTGTACACAGGCAATTACATTTTTATCTCCATAGAACAAAGGATATCAGTAGATCCAACCAACTGTTCATTGCCTTTTCTACACTCTCTTTAGGTAATCCAGTATCTAAGTTTACCTTGGCAAAATGGTTTAAGGATTGTATCACCTTTTTTTTACAGCAAAAGGGACTTTGTCTACCTCGTGCTGTGAAAGCTCATTCAAAGAGAGCTGTAGCAGCTTCTGCAGTTTTTCATGCCAGAGCTTCCCCAGATGATATTTGTGCAGCAGCTACATGGACATCTCCGCATACCTTTATTACTCATTACATACTGGACCAGGTCTCTAGGGAACATGCATCATTTGGCTCTATGGTGCTCAGGAATATTCTTCCACGAGACCTCCTAAGATTCCGGTAGCTAGGAACTCTGTTCCCCAGTCAGGGATTATGTAAAGATTGACAGTATCAGATGAAGAAGTTATGTTTTACCATAATGTTCCATCTGTGTTGTTGATCTTCACTAATCCTTGACATTCACACCCTCCTTCCCCCTGCCTTAGAACTCTTGGTGGACCAACTATTCCTAAAGACTGGCTTCTTTATAGGGACACAGATTACTGCTATCAATTAGCTCTTGTCTACCACTATTCTAGGCAAACTTGATCTGAGGTAATTTGGTGAGGTGCATCTTGGGTAGAGCCTAGCTTGAGAGTTTTTGGAAGATGTGAGCTGGAATAACGGCCAAGTTGGTGCTGAAGGCTCAGAACAAGCACAAAGTCAAGGATTAGTGAACAACGACAACACAGATGGAATGTTATGGTAAGACATAACTTCTTTTTTCTTTATTATCTTTTGAAGATAAATTCCCAGTAAAGTAGAGATGTAGCTGATGCAGTGCAGTGAAATATAATATGTTCCATGCTGTAGCTCAAAGCTGATTCTGCAAGTTTTTTCTCTGATTTATTATTCTCAAAGAAATGGGAGTTGTGGTTGGTGCTGTACGACTTTTCTTTTAAAGTTTTTTTTAAAGATTTCCCCTCACTGAAGTTGTCTTGTTACCTCATTTCCCCGAAAATAAGACCGGGTCTTACACTTTTCCTCCACTGAAATACACATTAGGGCTTATCAGGGGATGCCTTATTTACCCCCCACCCCCACCCCGTACAGTAGTCTACATTTATTCATATACACAAATCGACATTTATTCATGCTCACAAATCAACATTTATTTGGTACTTTTCCATTATTGGGCAACAGTTCTAGGCAACGCATTTACAGTTGTGTTGAGAATTCTACATAAACAGTGAAACAAACATTTCAACTTCAGAATGTCTACACCTTGGCTTTTACAGTGCAATATTTCATGCTTAACAGAAAGTGTAGAAAATATCAATACATGTGTATTGGAGGAGGGGAATAAAACAGGTAAATAACTGCCACTTTTGAGTGGTGATGCTTTCTTTATTCCTTACCCAAACTGTAAGAGAAGAATGATGGAAATTCATAAAAATGAAGTATGGGAACTAGTGACCTTACTTTGTAATTACCCCTTGATAATGAAACATTACCTTATTATAATAAAGTAAAAAAACTGACAAGAGCTTGCTGGTAGCTGAAAGCAGAAGCAATCCATTCTGTTGACCCCGATAATGGAGAAGTTATTCAAATACAGTCATGTCATCTTCTTCTGGAACATTGTCATAAGTCATCAACCCCCGAATTCCGCCTGAATTTCTTGCCACTCCATTTCTTGTAGAACCATTGGCCCCAATCTGTCATGCCCAGCAATAGAGCTCTCCTTAAATGAGCACTGGTTGTCCATGTAGCCTGCTTGTAGTGCATTGGCAACACAGCTGGCAGTGATTTTATCCTATGAATTCTTCACCCAAGTCATGGCCTCTTGCAGGCTAGGCTTCACAAAGTTTCCACACTAATTTCTCTCCATTCTATTTTCAGTGTAGTCATTGAGTTCCATGCGCAAATAGTCCTTGAATGGCTTGTTTATTGCATTATCAAGAGTCTGGAGATAGGCATTCATTCCTGCGGGAGTCATTATTTGATCTATTCTTCTCTGTGCAAGGAAGTCCTTCATGTCTTTAGCGCAGTGAGTGCTGACTGAATCCCAGACTAGCAGTCCTCTTTCACCACCTCGCAAAACAAGTGGCAGCATTACATCGACCCACTTCCTTATAACTGCTTTTGTGCACCAGGCTTTTTCGGTTTCAAGAATGTAAATGCCTGAAACACGTTCAGTCTTATTTTTCTTGCCTTACTACTGATTAGAGGTGGGGTTTTCTTTCCATCTAGTCAAATTGCCAAAATACAGATAACACGTGCACTTTCGTAACCTGTGGAGGGAGTGTAGATTGACGAGGCACCCCTCTGATCAGTATGAGATCCTTGGCCGTAAACACTGCAGTTTCATCCATAGCAATCATGTTGGAGAGTTGGTATTTAGAAAAGTTGATGCCATCAACAAAGGACTTGAATGCATGTGCGCGTCTAATAACTTCAGTATCTTCCACCTTGAACAGTGTTGTCGATCTTCTTAGAGACAGTTCATATCGCTGAAGGAAGCCATCCAGCCAATGTTGTGGTGCTTTGAATTCTTCTGGAGATACTTCCAACTGTGGTGCCATTGCAAGGGCAAATGCTTGAATATCAGCCCTGCGCACAACCAAAGCCTTTGCTCTCCTGTTAGCAATCCATTCACAGATGTCTTCCAGCTGAGGAAGTAATGGTTGCCAACCTGATCCACACTTGCACTTCTTGGCATTTCCCTCGTCCACCTGTTGACTGAGGTTATCGTACTCTGCTCGCCATTTTCGGACCATTCGGAGATCCAACTTCTCTCTTTGCAGAAAGCCATCAGATTCTTTCCCGGGAGTCCTCCACGATTCCCTTCTTGTACTCGACGGAATAGCTTTCTTTTTGCACTCATCTTGTCTGGGAGGGTTAATTGAAGATTTAAGAGAGAGGATTGGCAACAAAAATGGCGACAGTTAAGAAGAGACAACAACACCCATTCATTATTATTAAGTGCGCATGTTTTACGTGTGTTGCCTGTACTTTGACCAATCAAAGTACACTTGCCAGTGTTTATGGGCCAAGGATCTCAAATGTCAAGTGTGAGTGAGGATTAGGGTTACAGTAAGACTCGTGGAGGACTCCCAGGGAAAGAATCTTATGACTTTCTGCAAAGAGAAGAAGTTTCGTGTCCAAATGGTCCAAAAATGGCGAGCAGAGTACGATAACCTCAGTCAAAAGGTGTCAGTAATGTTATTATTTTATAATTCGACATGTTTGTCATGTGTTGTTGACTATCTTAACTGGGGCTTATTTTTGGGGTAGGGCTTATATCATGACCACACTGGAAGACCATGCTAGGCCTTATTCTCTGGTTAGGTCTTATTTACAGAGAAATACAGTAGAGCCCATCATGTCCATTTTGCACATATACTTCAGAGCCATGCCATTCTGCAATATTTTGCATGTTTTGCTTCAACCAAAGGCTGTGTGAGAAGTGTTAGACATTTCTCTCTGCTTTTTCTGTACCCTAGTACATACATTATCTTATTTGTCCCCTTTCCTTGATCTAGCTTCAGTAAATCCAGAACTACTTCTCAGCGATTGGCTAAACATGCCTTCTTTTTTCTCCCCATCTTAGCTGTCTTGACTTTTTTTGTCTAAAACTACTCTTAATGCTTTTGCCTTCTGTTGTAAAAACTTTAATTTTCAAGATGTTTATCAGCACTACATTTTTAACCCTGTAGCTGTGACATTTCTGTTGCATCATTTTAACAGTTTCTGTTATCTGAGTTTATAAAGGGGTGCTGCAGTTAGGCTGAGATGTTTAGACTGTGGTTTCCGTGAAAAGCCACAGTGGACAAAATAATGAGTGAACAAGAAACTTAAAGGTTATTTGTAGCTTAAAGGTAATGGATTGAATTAAATGTTACGTAATGTACATGGACTTACTGTTTCATATCCCATTCACTGAGTTAGTCTGTTTAGTGTTGGGAGTTGTAATTACTCCTAAAATATTATATGCGGTTAATTCAGACTTGTTTCCACAGGCCTCTACCTCTTGATGAGCTCACAAAATTGATTGATGAAGCCAGTGGACAGACTATCAGCATAGCAGTTCTTACTCAGGTAAGTACTGCAGAATGTTTACAGCCAGTGCCTGCAATCTTTATTTTTTCAGAATGTATTTATTTATTTATTTATTGCTTCTCCAAGGGTCTTGCTTGATGGCTTCATTACTACATCCAGTCAGCTCGTTTGTTTTTAGGGTCCAAGATCCAGGCATATCTGGGTTAGGTGAGAACCCTAAAGCCCATTTGTTCATGCCTGGAAATCCTGATTGGCTGTCGATTTCTCAGTAAGAGTCTGGTTGTAGGGAATCAGGAGCACCCCCCATCTCAGTGGCTCCTCCAAGCCCCTGCCATTGTTGTCTTCTGAAGGGATATGCCCTTTCCCTCCCAAGTTCCCTTTCACTTCCATTGCAAGATTCACTATGACAGCGCAGGCTTTAACTCCAGCATGTAACACTTGGCTTTCCTTGCTAATTGTCGCCCTTGTGTTGAGCTACAGCTGTCTTCCTCCCCTCAAGATGGGTGAAGCAGACACAGCTGCTCACTTTCACCCTTCCGAGCCAGTTCTGTCATGTGCTGAAGCTGCCGCTCAGACTTGGGTCAGCTGTGGCATAGCCAGGGCTTTCTACTCTATGCCACAGAGCTGGTAGCTTTCCACAGTATATGTGTGTATGTGTCTGTAATATATATATTTTAAAAATATGCTGTCTTGATTTAGGTTTTCTTATGTAATATTTTAAAATTATATGATCGGCTTTAACTTGCATATAATGACAGATTTGTGGAATCCCGTTAGCTGCTGTTTAGATTGCATCATATATGTTGATACCATTACTAAGGCCTGTTGCCGTGTGTTCATAGGGCTTGAAAACTGTCAGGTGTGTTTTGGTGGCTGTTATTAGAATGCAGCCAAATTTCTGTTGCAAGCAAAGGTATTACGTTTTCCAAAGTAGAACAGTAATACTTCATTTAAAAATATGAGAATTTTCTCGATTTTAGGATTGTTAGAGCTAGTAAATAAATAACATTAAGAATTTATGTTATGCCTTTAGTCAGGAATAACACTTTAGGATGTGCAAACAGAAATTGTATTTAACAGCGCTGGGAGACTATATTTATAGAAGTTTGTAAATCAGTCTCAATGAACAAAGGAAACTGCATCTTTTATAAATTTGCTTATTAATTTAACCATGCAAGATGTTGATGTTACAGTAATTTTAGCAAATCATTGACTTTAGAAATGTTTAATTTTTTGTGATTCTCACCTTGGACTTTACATGAACACCTTTTTTTGCATGACCCACCTGCTTCAAGGATCTTGTTTTTTGACTTGGGACATTTCACTTATCAGCAAACTTACCCTATCAACAGCTCACTCCTAGCCTGAAGGAGTGAGGCTGACTAATTCCTTTTACACTTGCAACCTGCCTCTGTTCCTTCAACACTTACTTTTCCCCTGTTAAACATTAAAAGAATGCAGTTGAAACACAATAGTAACTTCAGCTTATGAAACTGTATTTTTTCACAGTCCTGCATACACATTTTATTTTTTTTATCAGTCATATTATAGAATAGTTAATGAAATGGAAATTAATATACATTTTAATAAGACTGATCTTGTCCCATAACAATCTCCCCACTTTGACACTATTAATGTCATACAATACATGCAATTATATTATTATTTTTTTAGCTTAATGAAATAAGCTTTAGCATCATAGTATTCATCATCTGTGATGATAGAATTGTTATCTGGTATGAGCAGTGACATTTTACGTGCAGGTGAGGTTAAACATTTTGTAATTACAGCCTTTAAAGTAGAAAATATTAAAATGATGAACAATGTAATAAACAGTACAATTACAATACCCTGGGCTATACTAGTTTTCAAGTTACAAAAACACTGCCCAACCATCCAAAAAGTGTTCATTGCTTTGATGTGCTTTTTAAATCCTTGGCCCTTTGCTCAATGAAATTTGTCAGTGTTTTGTGTTTAACGTGATAGTCACTAATATATGAACAGCAACAACTTTTTATGAGGGCATATGTTCCCCCCTTTTGCAGCAAGCATTATATCATGTGCCAGTTGATTTTGTAACACTGCACTTCGCATTTCAGTCATTTCTCGATTTACCATTGTTATGTGATGCGAAGTTCCATTGACTACCTCCTGAAGTATTTGAGCAAGCATGGTGATTTCAAGCATTGTTCTGCCCAGTGGATTGCCTGCTTATTTTTTAGTCTACTGCTGGAGGATTTTTGGATGTGTAGGAGTGATATAGCCCACAAAGCAGCATTTAGACCAGTTTGTAGGCAACCAGGGGTAGGCACGATCACCCTCAGATGTAGTAAGTGCAAAGAGTCTGATATGTTTTTATGTCTGATGTCATTACATTTACTGGTTCCTACTGGTACAGTTCCATTTCTGGCATAACGTGTTCCAATGATGTATAGTTGCAAGTTGAAGAGAGACAACCTTTGAGAAATTAGTCACATTATGCCAAGTTAGATTGATGTCACAAAGATTCTTTTCAAATGACATCTGTGATGGAGGAATAGGAATTATAGGAATTCCTGCCTTAGAATGATGAGGTATATGCGAACATACCCAACAGTTTGTTACATTTAAATCTATAGCATATTGCCAAAGAACCAGCAGGAAACTGTTTTTTCTCTACCAGGAGTGAGGGTACCTGTTGTCACTGGATTTATTATGGACTGCTGCTGAAGTTGACTTTTCTACTGGACAGATTTTGTTGGCTGCACTGATTTGTTTGGGGCTGCCACACGACATGTTTTTTTTTGCAGTGAGGCGAATGGATCCACGTTGGTAGTTCTGCACAGCGAAGAGCAGTCAGGGTAATTAACGGCCCCTGGAAAGGGCCTTTCTACCTCGGGCTTAGTTCTTTTTCTTGAAAGTTGTGACGTAAACCTAGTCACCTGGCTGTAGTTGATGACAAGGCTGGTCAGGAGGTTGTGGAAGGGCTGCTTTTACTGTTTGATAATATTGCTGTAAAAAATAAACAAGTTTTCGAAAGTAAGAAATTATAGCATTATTTGACAAAGTTAAATATGCATTTTCCACGGGAGGGGTAGCTGGAAGGCCCATGGGTCTTCCCATTAATATTTCATATAGGCTGAACTTTCTATTATTATTTAGTGAGGCTGTTGTACTCGATGCTAAGGGGAGGGTTTTGGGCCACTTTAAGTGGGTTTTAGCATAAATCTTTGAAATTTTATTTTTAAGGGTCCTATTAACCCTCTCTAAAAGCCCAGATGACTGTGGATGGTTGGGACAGTGATGGCTCAACTTAGTATTAAAAATTTTGCATAGCTGTTTCATTAATGAATTATTAAAATATGTTTCCTGGGCACTATTGATAGTACCCAGTATAACAAATTTCGGTATAAAATCGTACATGACTTTCTTGATAACTGTGACAGCGACATGGGTAAGCTTTTACCCATGCCAAAAACATGCACACCATCACCAAAATAAATTCTAAGTTATGAGTCTTGGGCATCTGGATGACGTCTAGCTGCATATTAACAAAAGGTCCTCAGGGTGGTGGTAAACATGCAGTTTTAATGTTTGCATTTTTACTAACATACTCTTGGCATATAGCACATTTATTTACATCCTGAAGTATCAAAGAGGAGACATGAAGGGCATAACAACTTCGGGTAATTTGATTAAATAAAGCTGTCTTACCTGCATTTGGCTGGTGGATAGTATGTCCTTACCAGGTAGGGTAGTAAAGAGGCAGGTGCCACCAATCTGCCATCTGGATGTCACCACAACCGATCGACGAATTTGCTGCATTTATCCTTAAGCCACCTCTGAACTTCTCCCTGTGATTCTTCAGCTTGAAAGGCTGGCAACTTTTCAAAATCAAACACATCATTACTGCTGGAGTTTGTCATAGTTAACATGCACAGATCTTTAAAAACAATCTTTTACTACTTGCTTAGCAACTTGATCTGCCAAATTGTTGCCCTTTGTTGTAACATCTATGCCTTTTTGATGGGCACAACATTTGATTACAGACCGCCTCCTAGGTAGCAAAAGTGCATCTAACCATCATTTTATGTACCCTGAATTTTTAGTTTGATTTCCCAAAGAGGTCAAAAAACATTTCCGTTTTCAAGGTTGCCCAAAGTTATGTACCACCCCAAAGACTTAACGACTGTCCATAAAAATATTGCCAACCTTGTCTTCGGCTAACTCAGACTTTTTGCAGCGCCACTAATTCAGATATTTGAGCAGAATGAACACCCTCTAATTCTTGTTGCAACAATATTGTAACTTCGGTGCAAATGGATATCCCTGCAATCAGTTGTCCCCTTTGATTTCTTCCACATAAATCGTCCACAAATGGATTGACTTTGGCGTTGGATATAGGAATGTCGTTTAAGTCCTTCCTAGGAGAAAGCAGATAGATGCACACAATCATGCTCTTTACTCTCCTCAGCAGTAGACAACAGAAATGCAGGATTTAGAATGGGACAAAGCATTAGAGAAAGATGGATCAGAATGGATCAGAAAGAAACATGAGTTTATATTTAGTTAGACTTGCAGTCGAGAGTGGTTGAGTTTTCATTTTAAGCAAAAGAGATGATACAGAATGAGGGACAAGCACCAGCGATTGTGCAAGATTAACTAAAATGGCAACAGTGGCAACTGCCGTTAAACAGGGTGGAAATATTTTTGCAACAGAATCAAGTGCTGTGCTATAATAAGCTAATGGACAGTAGCTCTCCCCATGTTTCTGTGCAAGCACTCCCTGAACAAATTTATCTCTCTTATGACAGAATAAAATAAAAGTCTTATCATATTCTGGTATCCCTAAAGCTGGAGCAGTAGCTAAAGCTTATTATAAATTCTGAAATTAATTTCCCTCTTTACTATCCCAAGGGATAGGCTCTGGTGTATTCTGCTTTAAAAAATTTGTCAAAGGTTTAGCAATTTTTGCATAGTTAGAAATGCACTGTTTGCAGTATTATGGCATACCTAGGAAAGATCTAAGTTGTCGCTGAGTAGTTGGATGTGGTGGGGCCTTAGGTATTGCATCAATACGAGATGGTAATACCTGTCTGCTGCCCTGAGATATTAAATGGCCAAGATAACGCACCTGAGGTGACCACAGTTGTAGTTTCGTTTTTGATACTTTGTGTCCCTTGTCTGCAAGGATAGTCAGAAGATGACAGGGTGTCCTGTTGACACTGCTGAAGGGAATTTGATGCTATTAGTAAATCATCTACTTATTGTACTAACACATATCACCTGGAAATGTCACATTTTCCAATTTTTTTTTCAGAATTTGAGAAGTTAATGAAAGAGATTGTGTATCCTTGTGGCAACTGTGTCCAGGTATATTGCTGTCCCTAGTAAGTAAAAGCAAACAGAAACTGACTCTCAGGGTGGATAGGTATACTAAAAGAATGCTGAACATAAATATGTTACGGAAAAGTAACTAGCTGTAGGTGGTGTGCAATTCAATATTGTTGCTGGATTTGGAGCAACAGGAAAAGTAGGCAATACTGCATTATTCACAGCCCTTAAATTTTGTACAAATCTGTAAGTATCTTTTTCTGGATTTTTTTACAGGGAAAATAGGAGTATTACAAGGGCTTTTAGCTAGTATTATTAGTCCTTGCTGTATCAGAGACTAAATTTCAGGTTTGATTCCCTGCTCTGCATCTGGCTTCAGTGAATATTGTGGAACTCTAGGGAGAGGTGTTGGATGGGTTTAATTTTATTTTTACTGGTTTTGCTGATTTTAGTATACCTACTTTATTTGCGTGTTTAGTCCACAAGTTGGCAGGTATCTGCTGTAGTAAATTTTTATTGCCTGTATGCTTTCAACAGGCCGTATCTCAGCTTTTGCTAAAACTGCTAATACTTTCTCCTCTGATTCTATTGGAACAAGCTAGTACACTCGTGGTGTACAGTAAATAGTACAGCCCAGTTTGCACAGCAGATTTTTTCCAAGCAGATTTACTGGTACAGTAGTACTCAAAAGGAAAGAATGCCTTTCTTTGATCAGACCTAAAGAAAAGGGGATAGGTTCTGAGACAGGATACTTAACAGTAATATTTGTTACTCCAATTGCCTTTACTTTATGCCTACTGGCTCCAGTGTCCACCAGAAATGGAATTTTCCTTGAATTTACTTCCACCTAAACGCAAGGTTCATTTTGATCTATTGGCAGTAGAGGATTAAGATAAATTTGTATTTCCCTGACCTAGTCAGCATGGTGCTTTTGGACTCCTTCCCATGAGAGGAGGTGGTGGAGGAAAAGCTGCATTATTGCAGTTTGGTTTTCATTTAGTCCAAGTATCTTGGACTGTCTGCATTCGCATGTGTGGGCATTTTCCTACCCAATGTCCTGCTTCTCCACAGTTGAAGCAAAGATGTGTCAGATGAAGCAGGAGGGGGCCACTACCAGCTCGTTGTTGCCAACCAGCTGCGCTTTGTTTTCCTCGGCCAGCACTTTTACTAAATCCCCTAACAATTTCTCAACCCCCTCAGGGTTTTCAGCTGCCTTATTTGTAAAGTTAACAGCTTATTCTCAGTATCCTTTTTCCATTTTAACTGTGTACAGTGATTTGCAGCACTTAATAAAGACTCTTAAGACCTTTTCCTGCCAGTCTATGAGCACTTATTTTATTTTTATATAGGGGCTTGCAGACCCTGTACAAAGGCTGCTGCAAGTAGCTGACTTAGCTTGCTCTTCTGAGTCTGGTATTCTTGAATGTCTAGCAAATACTGTTTTAAGGCGACTCAAATAGTCTGCAGGGGCTTCCCCTCTATTTTGTTTACATGCCTGTGGTTTAGACCAGTCAGCCCTAACTTGACACACGTCCACAATTTTGTTTAACAATGCTGTCCGTTTATCTATTAATGCATTTCCTGTGAGAGTAAAATCTGTTTTCAGCTTTTTCCAGTAACTGCTTTTTATTTCATTTGAAGTAACTACCCTAAGCAGCTGATTTAAATCTGTTAAAGTAGAATTGTAACATTTTATCATTGTTTTTAATTTCTCTCTAAACTTGAATGGATCTTCCCTAATATTTGTAAAACTTTTAGACATAGCATGCAAATCAGCAAGGGTCCAAGGACGATGAACAAGTTCTTTATTGTTAGCCCCCAGAATTTCCCTGAGAGGTGCCAAAAGATTCCTGCAGAGGCCACAATCTCTTGTTGTTCCCTGTTGTGTGAGCGTGTGTGATGAGCTACAGGAGTATTGAATACTAATGCCCCTGTTGGAGAAATAGAAGCTGTTTGAGAAGGATAGGAAGAAGAAACCCCCCTCGACTGCAGAAGCCTGCTCAGAAGATGAAGACTGAACAGGGGAACTAGTCTGAGATGTAACAGTATCACACTGACTGGGTGTCCAATGGGGACAGTTGACCGAAATGTAGTAGTCTGAGAAACAGCAGAATCTTGTACAGGAGATGCCCACACCAGTGCATATGGGCGTGGGGGTGCAGTAGCTGCTGGAGGATTATCATCCTCTTCAGAAGTTTCTGCCTTTTGGCCTTCCTCAGTTTGTTCCAAACCTGCTAAGACAGGATAAAAAAATCCCTTTTTACTGGCTTGTACTGCCTTTGTAACCTCTCTTACCTGTTGCAACAATTTTTTATCAGCATTCTGTAACCCCCTTAATGGTAACTCATCTTCCCTTTTAAGTGCTTTAGTGTACCAAGAATAACATATTGCCATTTGTTCCCCACTTAATTTGCTTTTCTTTTATTCCAAAATACCTTTTAATGTCATCAATTTAGTCCTATTAGAAATTCTATTTAATGGAAATACCCCACCAGAACAATTTTTAGTAATGTGAAATAAGTCATGCAAATGCTTACAACTTTCTTTTCCATAACTGAGACATAACTTATGCAGGTGTTCTCTTTTCATGGATTTGATCTTGCTTGCTTATCTTTGTTCTCATTTTCATTTTTTTAAGACCTTACAGATTCAGAATTCTGGCATTTCAGGGGACAGAAAATAACTGTAGCAATCCGCACAACATGCAGGGAGCGAATGGTAGGAATTATGTCATCATGCAGTGACAGAGGAGAGGTTTTAATCAGTCTTTTCCCACAGCACCCCCTTGCTTTCATTCCGTCACAAGCTCAAAAGTTACATCTCCAGCACTGTGATCAGGATAAGGGGGCTGATTGGCACTGTGTCCATAACTGACCACTCCTTCGGACACTGAGGGTACTTCCACACGACACCTACGTCCCAGCATGCTGTGGGCTCGTTAATTGGTTTTAACAGCGCATACTCTTATGTCCCAACATGCTGTAGGCTCAAGAACTTGGTTTAACTTAACTTTTTTTCTCTTTTTTTTTTTTTGTTTATACATTAACAACACAAAACATCTCTCATACCTCTTACCTTTCAATTCTGAGGGTACTACCCTCGACACAAGGTGCTTCCTTGTGTTAATTTGTTCTTTGCTGTACGTGCACATACACTAATAAACTTTTTTCATTTGCTGTGAGGTCTTGCCACAAGCAACAGATTTCCTGTGGGGTCTTCCCATTATTTGCATACCTTACAAAGCAACTCAGTCATTCAACAAAAACACAACTTTTCACTCATTTTACATTTATCTGAAATTGTCTGATAGAGTGAAACCACGAATTTCTTTTTTTTTTTATACAGAACAATATTCCTGTCAAGACTAGTATGTTTGCACACCCTGATACAAGACTGTGGAATTCACAGAAACATCTGTGATGGGCCCTATTCTACTATTGCCTTGCAGCAATACCAAAGTTTAGATCCAAGTCACAGCACCAAAATGTTAAGGTTAGTAAATAAATAACATTATTTGTCTTCAGTCAGGAATAAAACTTAAGGATATGCAAACAGACATTTTATTTTTAACAGCGCTGGGAAACTATCTTTATAGAAATTTGTAGACCAGTCAATGAACAAAGGAAACTGCCATCTTTTATACATTTGCTTATTAATTCAGTCATGCAAGATTCTGATGTTACAGTAATTTTAGCAAATCAGTGACTTCAGAAATGTTCTCATTCCTCGTGATTCTCACCTTAGACTTCACGTGAACACCTTTTTTTTTTTTTTTTTACATGACCAACCTGCTTCAAGGAGCTTGTTTTCTGACTTTGGACATTTCACATATCAGCAAACTTACCCTAGCAACAACTCACTCCTAGCCTAGAGAAATCAGGCTAACAAATTCCTTTTACACTAGTAACATGCCTCTGTTCCTGCAACACTTTTTCCCCTGTTAACCATTAAAAGAATACAGTTGAAACGCAATAGTAACTTCAGCTTATGAAACTGTATTTTTTCACAGTCCTGTATACAAATTATATTTGATGTTCATCGTTCCACATTGCTGCAGTCCTAACTATTGGGGTAGTCCGCTGTCCAGTCGGCCCGAATACCAGAGTATATGGCTGACGTCGGTCAGGGCGCATTAGACTGACGTCAGCACGTCAGGGTACTAATGCGCATGACCGACGTCATATCCTCAGTCTTTTTTGCCGCATGGTCCGATGCAGAAGCAGTTTTGCGAGTGCAGGTTGGCGTTCTGAAATTTTCTGAAGTCGGAGTTTCAGACCGAATCAGAGTTGGCTAAGTACCCCGTTGGGGAATATTGTATTATTTTTCAGAGAATGGGTATTCGATTAGTACTTGAGCATTATTTCGAGAAAATAAAATGTCATAGCAGTATAGCATAAGGAAACCATCCTAGATCTTTGTCAGTATATGTACTAAATAATTGACAGGACTAAATTCACATGAAATATGGAAAACTTTTCACGTAGCCCCAGAAACTGTTGATTGAATATAAACTGAGTGTTGCTTTTAGTGGAGCTTTTTGTAGTTAGTAGTTTAGTAGGCGTGTAACAGACATTAGGGGTCTCTGTCAGATTTGTTTTCTACATTTTGTTGGCTGGGATCAACTTTCAATGTTCCTTGCAGTCTGGTAATCATATTACCTTGCACAGGTTTAAAACTTGTATCATTTGTTCAATACTAATATTACATTACCATCAAAAGACAGTCAAAAATACAGTTAGCTGGGCAGTTAGTCTCTTTTCTTATCTCATTTCCCCAGGTGTGTTACTTTCTTCATAAGCCATCATTTATTTTGCTGCTACTTTAATGGAATATTTTCATTACTCTAGAATTTCTTCCATCAGTCTTCCTAGCAGTACAGCATCCTGTTACCCATGTTTTCCAAAATTCTAGTTTAACCTCCCTGACACAGAGTAGATTGTTCCTTTTGCCATACTTTTGTCGTTCTACAGGCTGCCATCTCTTTTTAAAGTGATTCTTTTACTACTGTAGACATAGTGCACCTCCTGACATTGATCCATATTTTATCTGTCGTAACCTTAAAAGGAATCCATTTGAGATGTTCTTCGTATTGAACACTACTGCAGTAACCTAAGCTATATGGGTTATGTCCTGCAAAGGATATAACAGCTGGACAGCATTCAAAGTTTCAGGACACCTTTCACGCTCCCAAACTGCTAAGCAGCTTGAGCTAAGCTAACTAAAAGACAACCACACCAGGCTAACATAGTGCCGAACTAAGTATGCAAGGTCACACACACTGGTTTGGTTCTTTTGTCTAAAAGACAAGTTTGGGCGTGAAGTCCTTGAGAACGTTCACGTTGAGGCTGAGCTGTAAAAGGGCAATGTTAGGAAAAGCAAAAAATAAAAGTTCACACCCTGGCATAAACAACACACCAAAAACAAGGGGAACGGAGGAAGTGGCTACTGCAGCAGTGATCATTCAAATATCTACTGTTATGGTAAGTTTATTTACACAGCTGTACTGTATTCTTCATACTGATCATTGATACAGTGGCCTAACCAATATGGGTAAATTACCATAGCTTATACATTTTGGGAGGTGGAAAGGGGGGGGGGGGAGTCCAGGACTCCCAAGAGTGGGCCTAGCAAAGCTTGATCTAGCCCTAGGGAAGGAGTCAATCTTGTAATGCCTTGTAAAAGTATGTATAGAGGACCAGTTTGCTGGTTCTAGAATCTAACCCTTTCCATAGAGCCATAGATGAAGCCAATACCCTGGTATAGTGAGCCTTGACCATACCTGGTATAGTGAGCCTTGACCCTGCCTGTGGTATATTTTGTTGTGGTGAGCATAACAAAAGGTAATAGCTTTAGACGGCCATTTTGATATAGACCGTGTTGACACAGGTTGTCCCTTCTTGCCTTCACAAAAAATGAAGCATCGATCTGAAAGATTTAGTTCTGTCAAGATAATACCCTCTTCCCAGGAAAGTTTATTTAACATTTGTTGACCAAGAAAGTCCGACTGGGACAGAGCCTATTTTTAGGGGAGGCCCGCGGAGAAATGCTCCAGATGCATTTCTTTGGAATATGGGAGAAAACCAGAGTACCCAGAGGAAACCCACGCAAATGCAGGGAGGACATGCAGACTCCACACAGAAAGCCGAGAATCGAACCAGAGAACCTCATGCTGTGAGGTGACAGTAACCGCTGCACCACTGTGCCTCCCAAAGTTCCAATGACTCTCCTCCTAGACCTCCCCACAGGAGGAGAAAGTGCAGGAGGAAACACCTTGCCTCCTCTTCATAGTCGTCCTCCCTGGCTACAGATCTTGATGAAAGAGGTTTCTCCCAAGTCATCTCCAGAAGAGGTTTTCATTTCGCAAAATCCTGGAAGTGATAGAGACAGGAATCCTGGCCCATAGACCCTTACTTCCCAAAAGGAAGAGGTCTTTTAGTAGGTTTGCATGTCCTTTCCCGTGTTGCTTGTGTAGTGCCTCTGCCAGACCAGTTAGTAGATATGGTTTGTTGCAAGTCTTGGCAAGAACCAGATGTGGTGTAACTGTTCCCCCGGAAACCAGAGTGCTGTGGATGCTCAAGGACAGATAATGGAACACGACACCTCTTGTGGATTCCATAGTGGTAGCTGCAGCTAGGAAAAAATATGTCCAAAGACATACCTGAGCTATACATCCACCAAACAGAGTCCATGATGATAGGCTAGAGAAGTAGGAGGATGTATCCAGTACGTTCTCATTCAGATCTGTAAACTACATAGCACACACGGTTTGATTTCAGAAGGATATAGTAAAAAAAAAAAAAAAACAGCTGACACCCTGAAAAACTTCCAACAGGTGACCTGAGGTTGCAGTTGAAAACCAAAGTAATAGCAGTAAGCATGATCTCCTTTCTAGCCATGCGTCTAATACACAATATCATTGATGGAACAGCTAGGGCTGCTGGCTGAGGCTTAGTGTCAAGAAAATAAGCCTGACTGCACCTTACAGGCTTTGCAGATCACTTTAAGGTGGCATTCATAAGTTCTCTCTCTGAAGGCACCCCCTTGTTTGGCCAGCAAGTTATGGAGAAGCTGTTGCACTGTAAGCAAGAGGACAACATGCTCACAGCTGTTGGGGTGAGGTTCTCAGCCCCTCAAAGAAAGTTCTAACAAATCAAAAAGGGGCTACGAACTTGACAGTTTCTAAAGTCCCATCAGCCCCAGAACAGAAAACAGCAAGACATGGAGATGGGAGACATCCAGTCAAACTGCCACCCAAGACGCAGAGGTAGTCCCAATCACCAGGGTTTAAAGGATCCTTTTGTGGTTTTCACCCATATGAATCTTGACGGGCTGCTCGATTCTCCCACTCTAGAGACAGTTGGATCATCTTTTCCTACACCTGCCAACATGATTGGCCATTACTTTGGACAAGTGGATAAGGGGAATTATATCCAGAGGTTGCCTTTATTCTGTTTTCTTAAATGTCCTCAAGTTTGCTAGTCCACCCTCTGACAGTTCTCTTCCCATCAAAGGAAAGCCTCCTTGAAGAAGGATGTTTTGATCCTTCTCCAGAAAAGAGCCATCTAAGAAGTCCCATCCAGCCAGAGAGGATCTGGACTCTACTCCATGTTCTTATTAGTGCCCAGAAATACAGAAGACCTCAGACTAGTTCTCAACTTAGGTCAACTGAATTGATTTGTGAAAGAGTCTTTCCATATGGTCTAGGTACAGTCCATCCTGCTGTGTCTTCAGGTAGTGGGATTGGTTGTGTTTTTTAGGTCTTCAAGACCACCTACCTACGTATAAAAGTAACAAAGGCACCAAGAAGATTCCTTTTATGTAAGGTATGAGCCAGCCATTGACAGTTTTGGGTATTGACTTTTGAACTTTCCACAAACCCCTGGCTGTGTACTAAATGCATGGCCCTGGTCTCCGCTCACTTGCAGCTTCCTGCTCTTAGGTTATTGGTTTGTAGCAGCGTTCACTGTAGAGGGGTTTCTTTTAGAAAGTCAGTACTCCACATTAGTCTGTCCTTGTTGATCAGAGGTTCATAGGTTGGTACTAGGCTATCGGCCCTAGGGCCAATGCAAGCCTAGCCATAACAATTCCCTGGATACTTCTTCCCACAATATTTACTTCTCTGGACCCCTGTCTAGCAGGGCGACTGACATGATCCCTGAGGTGAATTTCCTATCTCCCATCCAATCATCAAGGTTCCTTTTGAAGAGGGCCAATGAGGCGCTCTGCTTGACATGCGTGGGCAGTCTATTCCAGAGTATGGGGAGTCTGTGGGTCAGGAACCTATCCCTCTAGCATGTGTTGTTCATTGTGATGACAAGGTTTAGATCCCTGGAGCATGTGGCTCTGAGGGATTGGGATTTCTTTAAGTGGAGCAAGTCAATCAGCTCAGGGTTTGACATGGCCTTGTATGTTAAGCAGAGATTGCCTCTGAGTAGACGATATGCCACAGAGTATAGCTGGAGTTTTTTTAGACTGTCAGCATATGGCATCTGCTTTAGGCCTGTGATTCTTTTAGTGAGGTATTTCTGTGGCCTTTCCAGCTGTTGCAGATGTCTTGTGAGGTACATACCAAATGGGGCATTATACTCTATAATGGGTCTAATGAGGGATGAATACAGTGGGACAATGACCTCCTTCTTTCTGGATGAAAAGCCCTTAGTGATGAGGTGTGCCACTTAGAAGGATTTCCTGACTGTTGTGGCGATGTGGTTATCGAAAGTGAGACCACTGTCCACCTGTGTCCCTAAGTCTCTCATCACACTTTTGATGTTTAGTGTCCTGCCACCTATGTGGTAATTCATGGGTACGTGTTTTCTTCCAAAGGGGATAACTATACATTTCTTGGCATTAAGCTTGAGCCCATGGCTCTGGCACCAGGCATTTGTTTCTGTAAGGCCCTTTTGTAGAATATCCACATCATTTGGGGATTCAATAATGACTCCCAGTTTGCAGTCATCTGCAAACTTTGTTAGCCAGAGTCCCTTAGTGTTGGCCTGTACTTCAGAGAAGTAGATGCCAAACAAGAGTGGTCCCAGGACTGAACCATGATCAACATGGCCAAATCCTAATTACTGCTTTCGCAAGACAGTCTTTACAGGGTGCTACTTGGACACACTGAAGCAGACAGCAAAATTACCCCAAGAAAAGATTTTATCTAACAAATGTTGGAGATCTGATGGGAAGGAAAGAGGTAACTGGGAATGTGTCTTTTTGGGAGTGCAACGAGCTGGCAGATTTAAAAAATTCCCAGCAGAATACTGTGTCAGAAATAGTGGGGGACCACATGGCTGTAACTAAGGAAATTATTCTTTTGAGTTGGGACAGAGGATTTGCACTACCTAGACATAGCAAGTCCTTGTTAATTTTAGTTTTGCTGGACACCAAAAAGCAATTACTAGAAAATGGAAGTCAAAATCTGGACCAGCTGTATGTGAAGTAATGAATATTGAAAAAAAATTAAAAAAAAAATGTAAAAGGAAAGGAGCAAATTGCATAGAAATTAATGGAAATTGTAGGAACAGTACATGAAAAATAAAGCTCAGGCCAAGGGGTGAGGTTTAAAAGAAGACGGGAATTGAGCAGTTTATGTAATAAAGAAAACATGTATGCAGTGTGTAATGTATATAAATAAAAACATTTTTCTATTGTGTGATAATTTCCTTTTTTAATTTCTCCAAGTCTTTTGGGTTTCTAATACCATGATGGGAATAGACCCCATTTGTAAATCTAAGTGTGATTAAAGTTTATGAAATTAGTATTGTTTCAATCTTTGATGTTAGCCAGAAATGCTTTTCACAGCACCCGCAGTGTGCCCAGTAATGACTCCTGCAATTCATATGGAGTTAAATGCATCGGTAACATATCTAAGTATTATTGTAAATTATTTTTATTAGACCCGTTGCTCCTACTGCTATTGGAACTGTCTGGGTATCATTCTTCCACATTGTCCTCATTTCAGCCTGCAAATCCTGGCATTTTATGATTTTGTGTGTCTCAGTATGTAAGATACTTTAGTCACTGGGTATAGCAATTGCAATGTTCAATGCTACTTTTGTTTTCTTTGCTTCGACTACTGTATCTGGTTTTCTCACATCTATTTTTTGAACTGTTGGTAACGGATGATCCCATATCTTCCTGCAAGGCATCTCCTTTTCCAGTAATGGTCATGAGGCACTTCTTCCCCTAGCTGTTATTGAGCTGATTACAGCTTCCCAAAAACTCTCAACAAGAAAAATGTTCCAAGGTAAATGGAAACATTTTTGATTTGGGTGCAGAAAAATGATGTAGATCCTACAGCAGCCCCCCCCCCCCCCCCATTGATAGGGTACTAACCTTTTCAGTGTAATTTTTCATCAAAGGAGCCACTTCTGACTCGAAGTTCACTTGGTAGCCATTTCCTCCTTCCATGATAGATTTTGTTGACTTCATTGTCTTCACCTAAAACATGTAAAGCCTTTATCAAAGAAACTTTTTACTCCTGACTACCCTTTGTAAAACCAGCTCCCTCAAGGGATTTCAGTTTTGTGCTGTAAATGTTAACCAAACTACTGTTTGAGCAAGAAAGTTCTTTTTATCTCGTATTCTTGACAGGTAAAACTGCCCTACTGGTAACAATTACATAGACAAGCAGGATTTAAGAGTTTCATAACTTTTCTTCTCAATAGCCATATATTTTTCATCCGGACATAGTTACATGTTGAACTAATTCATCCTTAACACCTAAAGTGGCTACACAAACCAGTTTGAACCAATCCTGTGTTTTCCCCAGTACTCTGATAAGGCAGCTGTCACTTTCATTATTTGGATATTTATAAGCAGCTGTGTTTTTTTATACCTTGATCATACAAGAAGTTTCAGAAAAGTTAATCATCTTTGTGTCCTTTTTACCAGCCAAGAAAGGTCATAACATTTCAAAGGTTTCTTTATCTAGGTGGTTATCAGACTGTATAATACATTGTTGAACTTCTGCAGACTGAACCTTGGCCACACTCAGAGCTCAGACAACATCTAATTCTTTCTTATGTAACTTGCCATTAGAGGACATTACAGTGGCTGCTATGTAGTAATCCTTTCCAGTCTTTGCCAAATATTAGTCTGAGTACTCTCTTTCCAGACTTCAGGCTCCACTGGAAGCAACCATTCTAAAAGGTTTTTGGCTTAGGTTACCTAAATCAGCTGGGCATGCTGCCCTATGATTTTCTAGTGCCCAGACAGAATCAGAGAAATACCTAAGTCATGTACATACCAGATAATTACATTTATCTAGTCTCTATCTCACCACTGAAACAACCCTCCCCCCTTTGAAGTTGTCATTGTCTAAGCCGGGTGTCCAACCTTTTGGCTTGCTGGGGCCGCATTGAGTGAACAGAAATGGTCTTGGGGCCGCATATAAAATATATCATATAGTTAACTCTCTTGTTGCTCCGGAAGACCACAGTCGACCTCCTGGCTGTACTGTAGGTGCATTTGAACAATGAATAAATGTAATAAATGCCTAATATTTGCCTTAAAATTCTAATTCTCATTCTAATTCTCTAATCTAACAGTTAACTCTAACATCTTAGTTAATATATCTATCTATCTATATATATATATATATATATATATATATATATATATTTTTTTTTACAAATAAACAGATATTCACTACAGCACTAGCATTTCTCACTGGGAAAACCATTCCAGCAGTCCAACTACTTAAAATGTCAACATCAGCAGTCCTACAATACTATAATCCACAAAAATAACCCAACAAATTTGCAATAAAGTAAAGAATTCACATTACTTACTTAATAAAACAATTCTGAATAAGCTACAAGAGGGTCTTACCCAAACAATAACTGGTGCCAGAAATATGGCCTCAAGCTAAATGCCAAAAAATGTATCATCATCCCCTTTGAGGAGAGTGATGTCCCCACAAATTATCACATTAATAACAATGTTGTAAGCACGCAATAAGTCGTATGGTACTTGGGCACCCAGGTTGATAGAAACCTGACTTTTGACCACCACGTTGTCTCCGTTGTAAGGAAAGCTTTTTACATGGCCCACTTCATTAGTAAGGGTATCTTATCCAGGGACAAAGGAGGTCATAACATCCCTGTATTCTTCCTTTACAAGAGCCATTATTGAGTGCAATGCCCCTTTTGGCAAATGCCTCAGCAAAACACCCTGCCAAAAGAAAGACTGCAAACATTTCTGACAAAAAAGGTTAAAGGACTAAGTTCACTTAGTTATCCAAACAGACTAAAAAGCTTCTTGCTTTCCTCTGTCTCTCACTGGCCCCCATAAATGTCATCATTGGCTTGCTTTCCAGGCTAAGAAAGATCCTGCCTTAAGAGACTTCCTCTACCTCAGAAATACTGGTTATACTTAAAACGCTCACTACAAAGACTACAGCCTTCACTGCAACATAAACAAGCCACTTTTTATGGACAGGTTCTTGACACAAAAACCTTCAACTTCTGTAAAAAGCTCCTCTCATTATCAAACAATGTAGTTCAGCAACACAATGGCTGGATGGATAGCCATTAATGTAGTCCTTGGGTAATTCGCATAGCCTTCATCAAACCAGATGGAAAATCCACATACTAACCTTTCCCAGCTGGATGGCTAAGATCTAATATTGGTTACTCAAGTCTAGTTGCCCAAGAAGAGGGGCATATTTAACTAAGAATTCCATTTGCAAAATTATATTCAGTATACATATTAAGTCTCTCTCTCTCTCTTACACACACACACACACACACACACACACACACACACACACACACAAAAAGACCCTACTTGTAAAATAGGCAACCGCAGTAATCACATGACAGCCACTCACTGAATGAAATTGTCTGGAAGTCAAAATATCTGAAAAAAATTTCATAATAGAGATGGATTCATCTATGTAATTTCCCACCACCAAAAGGACCATCAATAAATCAGCAAACAACTGCTCGGCAAAAAGTAAATCAATAAGAAAACCATAAACTATAATGCTACATACTGGTGTAAACATATAACTTGTGCCAATCCCCGGGTTAATCCATACCAAAAGATTGTTTCAGAGCTTCAGCTATGTACAAACAGCTTTCTCCTAAAAACTTTACTCATTGATATTTGCCTTGCTGTAATTATAACTGTAAAAAAAATGTTTTTAAGTTTATTCTGTACCTCAATGATTCTCACTGTTATGCGATGTAATCTCTGCCATATTGTATGAGTACTACATTCATAATTTGCTGTCTCTTTCTCTCATGTATTGTGTTATATTGTTTTGTGTTATTTTTGGAGTTTTTCTTCCCGGGCCTCCGCTGAAAATGGACCTGTGTCCAGTCGGACTTTCCCAGTAAACAAATGTAAAATAAAATAAATAAAAATAAACTTCCCTCCAATCTAAAGCCATTTGACATTCAGACATTTTAATTTGTGCAGAAGTTACTCACAGATTGACAGTTTACTGAGCTGTAATGCGAACCTTTGCTTTTGAAAAAAACAAATTCCCAGACTTTGTCAATAGCTCAGAGTGTAGACAGGATTATTTATTTATTATATATTTATTTATTTTTGGAAAACATCTTTAAAACTGTTAAATTGATTACACACCCAGAAACACAGAAAAGTTATTGTGATTATGTAAACCACAGACCGCTGCAAGAAATCAGTCACATTATTAGTCTATGCTTATGTCCGAACAGATGAATCATACCTGTCAATTCCAAAAGAAGTAAAGTAGCTTAATAAGAAGGTTATTTGCAAGGTTACATGGCAGTTTATATTGGAAATAAGCAGAGATATTAAAAAGGCTCTGTTTTTCATAATTGTGCCGAAAAGTCTTCCAAGGTAAATACAACTTCTGATTTAGTATGGAACCATACCTCTCAACCTTAGAGCAAGAAATCTGGACAAAGTGAAAAATAAAAGTGGGACACAGGCCCAAAAATAGTTATGCATCACAGACTCCATTGAAACAACTGTAGCTGCAAACACTATACATCACTTATAATGTTTCTATCCCATTATTGTCAATTAAACATTATATGGCTCATTCAGTCCTGCCTTCTTTTGCATAAAAGAAAACCATGCTTTGAAATGACAAATGCATGAAAAATAATAAATAAAACACATTGCATCAACATCCTGCAACTTCCTACCTGCAAGCAACCACAGAGCTTTCACTGAAACTAAGGCTGCTTGTTTCCCCAGAATGACAGCTCTCCCTAATTAAGTCTAATGGTATACAGTCTACCAGTATCTGGACTACCTGAAATAAATTAAATTATGGCCTGTAAATTGAAAGTACACTTTGTTTAATTAAACTATATTTCTAAGCCCACTTACTATATTTTTTCAGTAGCATTCCAATATCCATTTCCAGGTCACTGTACAAGACATTGGCAGTGGTAGACTTGGCATCCTTCAGAACCCCACAGGCCCACACTAATACATTGTCCATTAAATGTAAATATCCATCCACTGTAAATGGCAAAAAGCTATGTCTTAAAAAAAAAATCTACTTCTGGCATGCATACCCAAGTATTAGGTTTTGAAACAAAGAAACATATTCTCCACAGTCCGTAAGTCTCTGTCTTTAATAATCATCTACTGTTGCAGCACTCCCAACCAGGGTTGCCAGATTTCCAGCCCCCCAGGTAGGGACAAAAAAAAAAGAAGGTCTCTCACGGCAAGTGAAGACCCAAAAAAAAAGGTCTTCGGCAACTGAAGACCAAAAAAAAAGGTCTTTAATGCGGAACAGAGTTCCACATTAAAGAACTGAGCTCACTCAGTAGCTCTGCACTAAACACGGAGCTTCTCGTGTTTAATGCATTGCAGTTCCGCATTCAACACAAGTAGCTCCGTGTTTAGCGATTTTTGATTGGCCCGTATATCGGCATATGGACCAATCAAACACGGAGCTTCTCGTGTTAAATGCGGAACACAAGAAGCTCCGTGTTTAGCAATTTTTGATTGGCCCGTATGCCAGGTATATGGGACAATCAAAAAAAAAAAAAAAAACAAAGCGGAGGCTGGCCGGGATTTAAACCGGCAGGGCGGGACTCGGGATCAGGCTGCTGATCTTGGGACAGTCCCGCCCAAATAGGGACGTCTGGCAACCTTGCTCCCAACACATAAGCACACACATACACACTAAAATCCCCAACATTTAAAAAATTACATTGTGCCCACTTGATTTGCCAGTATTGACGATCCGCCAAAGCTATGCTTACTGTTGTCCAATCTATCACTGCTTAGAACCCACCAATGAAAAAACAGTACTAGGTGCTTTTTTGTTTGTCGGAAAAAACAATACAACTTTATATGCTGCAGTCCCACATAGTCAGTCCACTACTGACCCATTAACCCTAGGCTGCTGTCTCATTCTTACTCCCTGGAACTGCATTACCTTGGATGACTACTTTTATTTCCTAAGCAAAAGACACAAATTGGAAGATGAGGCAAAAATCCAGACATTCTTTGAAAATCCATACAGTTAAGAGGTATGAGTTCATGTTCAATACAACACTCTCCCTGTCAGGAAAGCCGCAATTTAATGAAATGAAACCTCACCTAATACAATTTAACCAACTTACAATTGCCCACAAAGCCCTATACCATCCCGACAACACTCCAGTGCTCTCTACCCTCATAAGACCATACAATAACCTGAGGAAATCTAAGCTCCTCTAATAGAATGCTGATTCATACTTCCTTATCAAATAACTTAGCAGGAGACACCATATTCTCTAATTCAGTTGGCAAAATATGGAATCTCCTACCACAAGACCTTACAACCCTAACCTCACTCCCACTATTTAAAACTAACCTAAAACTTTTCCTCTCTAACCACTGGCTATGCTCTTGCAACAACCCTGACTAAACATATTTTTTCTCTATTTATTTGATTTTTAAACTAACCTTTTCTTCTTAATTCCTAACTCTGTCACTCCTGAGTACTACTCACCATGCTTGATTGTACTAGTCACTTTTTTATACGGTCATTTTTCTAAATTTTACTTCATCTGATGCTGTAATACTCTAAGTGCCTTTCTCAAATCTTTCTACTTTTTAGTCTTTTTTTAAACTATTTTCAAATTTTACATTAGATGTTTCTGTATGTTTACAGTGTGTTTATTTAGTATGACATTACTGGAGCTTTTCTCCCCGGGCCTCCTCTGAAAATGGACATGTATCCAGTTGGACTAGCCCGGTCAACAAATGTAAAATAAATAAATAAAAAATAAATAAATGAAAGTGTACTCTTAATATATGATATATTTGTGAGCTAACTTGTTTGTGTTCAGTAGGTAGACTGATCATTGTTAGCCTCTTTGTGCATGCGTTTCTCTCAGTCATGCCCACATACACACACACAGACACACACACACACACTTCTTCCACTTTCACACACACAGTTCCGCTTTCATGCATGCACTCACTCACTCCATACTTACCTATTAACACATGTAATTGCTGTCCCTTTCAAAGGCAACAGCGGCAAATCCATACATGAGTCCCTCTTCAGCGAGAACACACACACACACTGTTTGGCGCAAACACACTGACCCTTTTTTGGCTCAAAAACAAAACTAGAAAGGTGCTTTGGCGCATGCACACACCGACATTAGCGTTACAGGTCACGAGAGAGAAAAACACAAAACAAAAAAAGTGTTTTGGGGCATGCATACATCAATGTTGCAGTTAGAGGTTGAGGGCCGCATGGAAGAGCTCTGAGGGCCGCATGCGGCCCGCGGGCCGCAGGTTGGACACGTCTAGACTCTAAGGGAACTGTAGTGAGACTTGTTCCAGCTTTATGTATTAGGTTGCATATTCATGTCATGTTCTTTGTACAGTATGGTTAGTGATGTCTTAGTGTGGGGAGTGCCTGTAGTGCAAGGGATTATGGTTGGGGAGGAGCTTGAGTTTGAGAGGAATTTATAGCCAGGCACAACAACCATCGCAGGCAACCAGTCCTGTGGTTTTTCTCTATCCCAGTATTGAAACAACCCTTCCCCCCTTGAAGTTGTCATTGTCTAAGGGATTATGGTTAGGGTAGGAGCTTTAATTTGTGAGGAATTCAGAGCCAGGTGCAACAGGCAGCCAGTCCTGCTGTTTCCAGTGTTCAGACAGACTAAGGAACGCTAGTGATCTACTAAGTACACAACTTATGTTTATATTCAAGGATCAGTCTTAGGTGAGCAGAGTGCAGTGGAATAATTACACCCATGGACCTGGATGCCATATCTTTGAATGTAACCTGTAAGGACTTCTTTACAGTAGTGGCTGTCTGGTGATCAAAGGACAGTTTGCTGTCGCCAAAGACTCTCACATCTCTGAGTACAGGATCAACTTTCAGGGGTGTATTGGCTGTGTGATAGTTACAAAGGAAGTCATGCTTGCTGAAGTGTTGCACATTTCTTTTCATTTAGTTTTTGTCCATGGTTTTGACACCAGCTATTTGTTTTGGAAAGGTCCTCCTGGTTTCCTCTGAGTGATTAATGATGGCACTAAGTTTATAGTCATCTGTAAACATGGTCAGCCATAAACACTTATTTTAAACCTCTCAGAAGTAAATGCCAAAGAGAAGTTTCCAAGAATTGACTCCTGGGCTTCACTCCTAGCTCTAACTTTGTTTGAGAGCCAGTTTGCTATCCTTTGAGTTATATAGGGATTGACATTTAGCTGGGCGAGTGTGCATGATGGCATCATATGCCTTTGTGAGACTTAGATATGCAGTGTGCACTGTTTTGCCCTTATCCATTGCTTCAGTAACATTTCAAAGAAGTTGACCAGGCAGTACTTGTCCTTGACTAAACCAAACTGTGTTGGGATGAGAGTCTGTAGGTTATCTATATCCTTTTTTTATTAATTCTTTAATACTCTTTCCCATAGCTGTACAAATGAGACTAGTCAAGCTTATGCTTTTGTAACTAACTGGGACTGTTAAAGCCCCACCTCTCCACAAGGGAAAGTTTGCCATCCTCCATTCATGTGGCAAAAAGCCTGTTTTGAAGCTGATATTGAATAGCTTCTATAGGGAATCGGATAAGTCTCCAGGCTGACTAATGGGCAGTCTGGTATGTTATCTGGCCATAGCTGTAGTGTTTTTAGTCTTAACCCCTTAACTTGTTCATAGAATATTTGGGGGGTGAATTTATGTGTGGTATAGGTTATCCTTGGCAGGATACTTCCTAATTGTCAGTATGAATGCATCGGTGACATATCAAAGCATCTACAACTATGGTAAGTTTTTATACAACTGTACTTTGTTGTGGTACAGATACACATTGCACTCATAGGAGCACAGCTGTTTCATGGCTGAGAGAGCTGCGCTTTTTGTGCGTTACGGCCTAGACATTCTGAGAACATCTCCAGCTAGACTTGGTCATAACATTCACATTTTTAGTAGTTGATGTCTTTACTTTGCTGGCCTTATATTGCACTGCATGTACAGTAGCATTATTACAGCATAACTGCATGAAGTCTTTAAGAGGAAAGGTTACACCTATACTGTGAAGATGCATAGCAGAATTGCACTTGATACACTTTGGTAGCAAGCTGCCTGCATGCAGTTATGTGGATAATAGATGCACGGTCATCTGTAGAACATGCCTGTGCATAATGTGTAGTACTTTTGATTGCTGTAATGTGCAGGGCTGTGCACTGCAGCTCACAAAGATGACTTTGCTGTGCTTACTACTTATTTATGTTTGGAATGGATTGTTTATATGTTATTTGATCTTTCTATTCTGTGAGGGACATCACAAGACTATGAGGCTGTGCCACGTTATGGGTTTGCCTTTGTCTGGGCTGCTGTAAGTCCGTCCCAATGGCAACTATTGGGGCATTTCTGCTGCTGCGTTACTGTAACATTGACAGCTGTATACTGGGAGTATGATAGCCAATCTTTCAGCTGTTTTGTGTGCACTTCTTTACTAGTGTGTATGTGTGTCAGTTGTGCATGGGGAGGGGACGGGAATATCTGCTGTTGCCCATGAATACACTTAGAATGCTGATGTAGCATTGATAACTGTATGCTGGTAACATGACAAGACAGCATTCCATTGTCATTGAGATCTATGTTTGTGCCTTTTATTGTCCATTGTTTGTGGGACATGGCATAGTTCCTTGCCACTCTGCTGCTACAATGGCATTTTTGGTTTTCAGTAGGGAAAATTAAGAAAAAAAGTGATAATTAGATGTGTGTGTGTCGGAGTTCATAGGTAGGTACTAGGCTAGTGGCCCTAGGGCCTATACAAGCCAACCCAGAAAGGTACCCTGGCTTTTGCCACCCAAGAAAATTATTTTCCTGTGCCCTTGTCGAGCAGAGCCACAGAGGTGATCCCCGGGGTGAATTTCCTATTTCCCATCCAATCATCAAGATTTTTCTTGAAGGGTGCTAATGAGGAGCTTTGTTTGATATAGACAGGTAATTTGTTCCAGAGTATGGGAAGTCTCTGGGACAGGAATCTATCCCTTCAGCATGTTTTGTTTATTGTAGTGACAAGGTTTAGGTCCCTAGAGTGTATAGCCCAGAGGGATTGGGATTGGGATTTCTTTAAGTGGAGCATATCCAATAGCTCTGGGTTTGACATAGCTTTGTATGTTAGGCAGAGATCGCCTCTGAGTAGGCAATATACAACGGAGTAATGCTGGAGTTTTTTGAGACGGTCTGCGTAGGGCATCTGTTTGAGGCCGGTAATCCTCTTTGAGGTATTTTTGTGGCCTTTCAACTTGTTGTAGATGTCTTGTGAGGTACATACCAAAAGGGGCATTGTACTCTATAATGGGTCTAATGAGTGACGAGTAGAGGGGAACAGTGACCTCTTTTTTTCCTGGATGAGAAACTTTTGTGATGAGGTGTGCCACGAAGGATTTCCTGAGTACTCTGACGATGTGATTATCAAAGGAGAGACTATTGTCCACCCGTGTCCCAAGGTCTCATCGCACTTTCGGTGTAATGTAGACTACCACCTATGTGGTAACTCATGGGTACAGAGTTTTTACCAAAGGGGATGACAGTGCATTTTTTGGCATTGAGCTTGAGGCCATGGCTTTGACACCAGGCATCTGTCTCCGTGAGGCTCTTTTGTAGGATGTCCACATCGTTAGGAGTTTCGATTATGACTCCTAATTTGCAGTCATTTGCGAACTTTGTTAGCCAAAGACCTTTTGTGTTGGCCTCTACTTCAGAAAAGTAGATACCAAACAGGAGAGGACCCAGGTCTGAACCCTGTGGTTCTCCACTTGTCACTGGTCTGAAGTCTGATTTGGTGTCTGCTACTTTCACAGTGTGAGTTCTGTCAGTGAGGCAGTTGGCAGCCCATCTTGTGACATAGGGATTTATACCTAGTTTAGTGAGTTTATCTATAATTCCAGGGTGGGGGATGGTATCAAAAGCCTTGGCGAGATCTACATAGGCTGTGTGAATCACCTTACACTCGTCTATGGCTTTGGTGACTGCTTCAAAGAAGTCTATCAGGTTTAGGAGACATGATCTGCCTTTTACAAACCTGAACTGGGTGGGGTCCAGAGTTTGGAGATTACCAATGTCTGTGTGTATAAGATCCATGATAATATGTTCCATGGCCTTGCAGACCAGGCTCGTTAGGCTAATGGGGCAGTAGTTCCCGGGGTCTGTGATGGCTCCCCCTTTGTGGAGTGGGATAACTGCTGTCACATGCCATTCAATGTGCACAAAGCTTGAGGGGAGGCAATAATTGAACATGGTTCTTAGGTGGGGTGCCAGTTCATTCTGCAGTTCATGTAGAACACAGCCTGGAATGTTGTCATATCCCATGGATGCTGTGTTCTTGGCTTTGGAGAGTGTGGTTTTTACCTGTGCAGCCATGAGTACAGGGACTTTGCATTCTTCCGGTATACAGATGGCCCCTTTAGGGGGTGAGCAAGGGGGGGGGGGTAGAGTTAGCACTGAACCTATCTGCCAGGATGTTGGCAATATCAGTTGTTTCTGTAAATTTAGTGCCATTATGCTGTCACTCGGAGCAGATCTGAGTGTTGCCATTGAGATTCTTAACATAGCTATAAAATGCTTTGTGGTTGTCTTTAGAATCAGTGGCAATTTCGTTTTCGTAACTAGCTTTGGAGGATTTTTTGAGGGATCTCGGCTTCTTACTGAGGCTGACCAAGGGAGTTCCTCCAATCATGGGATTTTACTCTTTTTTTTTTTTGCAACAGTTTCTTTTTTCTGTTGTAGAGTTTGTTTATGGCAGGGGACCACCAGATTGGCTTCCTTTTTTTGGAGGATAGCATCTAGGTTCTGTTAGGGATAGCATGATCCATGCACTCGTGTAAGTGCTTATAAAGTGCATTTGTGTAGGATTCAGCAGTTGTACCTCTATTGTCTATCTGTATGGGTGTCGTGAAATTTGCCACTTCTGTCTTAAGCGCGAAGTTGGCTTTGGAGAATTTTTTTTGCGGTGATTTCCCTAATAGGGGGTGGGGGCGGGATGTGGATGTGTAGGGTGATTAGCTTGTGGTCGGATCTGACCAACGAGGAATTGACTTCTCGTGTGGAACAACGGTCATCCATGTTGGTAATGACCAGGTCTAGGATATCGCTGCCCCTGGTGGAGGTGTGGATAAGCTGATCCAAGGCTTTGGAATTTATGAATTCCAGAAAACGTTGAGCAAATGCATTGGTACATGAGTAGTTTTCCCAGTTAATAGTGGGGTAGTTGAAATCACCTATTATTAGGTTGTTGGGTTGTACCCTAATATTTTCCAGTGTATCAAGAAATGAGGAGTGGGAATCCTGGGACATGGTGAGGGATCTGTAGCAAGTTACAGTTTGGATTGCAGTCTTGCCCAGAGTCAGTTGCATTTGGATAATCTGGGATGCATTATGCTGAGCAACTAGCCTGGAGGTGTGGATATCCTTAATGATATGGACATGCCTCCGCCTTTAGTGTTTCGGTCCATGTTAGGTGGCTGAAAAGTGTGGTATGAATTATAGCCTGGTAATGCAAAGGTGCTCTCTGGAGCCTTGAACCAGTTCTCTGTTACTGCACAGATGTCTATGTTCTCCATTTTAAGGAGTGCCTCGAGTGAATGTATTTTGAGGTTTAGACTTTTAGCATTGAGTAGCATTACCCTCAGATTTTGCTTGTTTGTATCTGTTAAGGTGGTGAATTTGTCATTTGAACCTTGCCTAAAAAAGGCACTATAGGGGTGGCAAGAGCCTTAGCCAGTATCCGGAATCCCAAGGGCAACAGGTGCAGGCCATCTCTGGCAAAGCATCGTTGTCTGTCGATCATGTCATCCCAGGCCGACAGATACTGGATCCCCTTAGAATGATACCAGAAGCTTAGCCAATTGTTGAAGTCGGTCATTTTGTCCTTGTACTGTGATATCATTCTGGGTGATGGCAGGATGCTACTCAGGGCTAGGGTCATACCTGCCTGGGCTACAAGATCGGGGAGCTCCTCCATGTCTCTCTTCATGTAGTCTAGGGAGGTACGTCTCGGGTCATTCATACCAACATGGACAATGACAGTCATATTTGTACTTGTGGAGTGACCTGAGTACGTGCATTATGTGGCGGACCCTGGCACCCAACAGGCAGCTGACAGTAACTTTATCCTTATTTAGCCTTATGAGTGGTACATCAGAGTGCTTGACTATAGAGTCACCTATGACTAGAGTGTTGGGTATGTTGTTATGCCTTATGGGCTATGGTTGAGCGGCACACTGAGTTTGTGGGCTATGTGTCATTTGGGTTGTGTTGGGGTGGAGGTTGCTTGTGTTTCTGTTTTCGAGGTCTCTGTTGCTTGAGCAGATTTTTATTGAGAGCCTCCGTGAATGTAGGTGTGCGTTTCATGTTTCTATGCGTGTTTTTTGGTGGTGTAGTTTTTGAGGGACTGTGTGATGAGCGTGGTGTGGTATAAGTGTTAACCTTCTCCTCTTAACTGTCTAGTCCAGTCTTGGATGAAGAGAGCTTTGCTTCCACTTTGGCTATATAAGTGCATCTCTCACAGGTTGTAGTGTTGGGTGGTAGGAGGAGAGGGTTGTCTGTGTACATGAGGCAATTGCTGCATTGCCCCAAGATGCCCAGATTCATCCGGTAGACAGGAGAAAACACCGAGAGACCCTTAGACATGCCTGGATAGGTGCTTATTTATTAAGTACTAAAAACTGTTTTCCTCTAGACAAGTGAGGAACGTTGAGTGCTGTAGTAATTTGTAGCTTATTTAGTGCTTACATTGAGTTCTGAACAAGTGCGGAGCTGGAAAATAAAAACAGATTTTAGTGCTAAAACTAAAAAAAACGGATAGTTCTAAAGGAAAATTTGAAGAGCAGACTTTATGGCGTGGGGAATAGTTTAACCCTAGCGATGCATAAAGTGTATTTTTTTTTAAATGTAACAGTAGCAAATGAGCCAACTGATTTAAACAAATTAACCAATAAAAAGCTAAAAACTGAGCCCTGTTCCAGCAGTCTTTGATCAGACAAGTTCTAACCGCACACTCCTGCCACTAGGGTGCAGGGGAACCTTCTCCAAAAAAAAATGGTCTGGATTAGTGCTCAAGTTATATGAACAAAGATTCAGCAGGTCTGAATTTAGTCTATGCAACAGCAAACAAGGCGTACCAATTTCAGAAAGAAACAGTTCAAATAAGCAGGCACATTAAGCCTTTAACCAGAAACTCCCAGCTCAGAAGGGCAGAATCTACCCTCTCCTCCCACAAGAGTGCAGATCACACCTTCTTAATGTAAAATAACTGGCCCAAAGCCCAAGTTCTTAAACCAGAAATAATACACTTTTAGAATAACAGACACTAAGCCTTCAGTCAGCAACTCCCAACTTAGAAGGATGTAAGCTACCTGTCCTGCCACAACAGTGCAGACCACAAACCTCCTTAATGTAAAACAACTAGTCTGAAGCCCAAGTGCTTCAACCGAAGGCTTAGAATAACAGTTGCAGTTTAATCAGGCTGCTAATGAGCAGCAATAAATGCAGCAGAATAAATGCAATTAAGTACTTTTAAGAACAAGCAGCAAAAGCAAAATGAAGTAAAGTAGGAAGAAACACAAATAAAGTAAAAGCAGATGAATAAAGTGCATTTTTATATAACAATAGAAAACAAGCAAACTGATTTAAACAAATTACCCAGTTAACCAGTAAAAAAGTTCAAAACTGAGCCCTGTTCCAGCACACTCCTGCCACTTGGGTGCAGGGGAACCTTCTCCAGAAGAGAGAGATTGGATTAGTGCTAAAGTTATACAAACAAAACTAGATTCAGGATGCCTGAATCTAGTCTATGCGACAGCAATCAAGGTGCACCAATTTCAGAAAGAAACAGTTCAAATAAGCCGACACAATAAGCCTTTAACCAGAAATTTCCAGCTCAGAAGGGCAGAATCTAGCCTCTTCTCCCAGAAGAGTGCAGACCACAAATCGTCTTAATGAAAAATAACTGGCCTAAAGCCCAAGTGCTTTAACCAGAACTAATAACAGTTTTAGAATAACAGACACTGAGCCTTCAATCAGCAATTCCCAACTTAGAAGGATGTAAGCTACATGTCTGTGTAGTGACTGTAGAATTACTGCATTTGTATCTGTAGCTCCTCTTTTACCCCTCTGTGCCATTTTTAATGTATTTTCCACTGCCATCTGCCAACCACCAGCTCTCCCACAGTCAATCAACCCTTTTGTTTCCCTAGGAAGAAAGATGATCACAAGAGGCAGTCGCCCAGAGAGCAATCATAATGTTTATTTTTATTAGCCCTAACTTGACTTATATGCTTCCAAATGCAAGGGCCTGCTCTGCCATCTTGTTAGTTTGTACACATTCCCATACACACCCATGAATGCAGCAACACAGTTGTAGCTTTGCAAAGCCATACTCCTGCCCCAGCTCATGTGATGCATGCCATGTATTTGCCTCTCCAGTAGGCCGTGATACTGCAGTGAGACAGACCACCATTACCTTTTCAGGATACGTGAGACTATGTTGGGCCCCTCATTCTCAGCCTCCCCTACATGGCTCATCTAGTGCTCAAGCAGTCAATTGATTTTTAGTCAACCATGTAATATCCAGGGCTTTAGGACCTGTGTGTATTAGAATTCTTCCTGATAAAAATCTTTATCTGCTTTGCATTTCCTTTCGTTTAGGCAGCTTATTGTATGCAGGTTGTCTCTGAATTATCATCAGTCTTAGATGTAAGCAGGATATTGCCTCCAAATTGTATTTTCTGTCTTAGCTGTGTAGTTCAAGTTGTATAACTGGTTTGAATCTATCTGTTCTACAGCTGCAGTGTGCATTTCACTGTGAACTTCTCACGTGCAGTGCATACTGTTTTTCAAAGAATTTCACCCTAAAGCTTGAGATAATTCAAAGTACAAGAGTCAAAAATGTATTTCATAGAAGAAATGTAGTTGCACAGGACTGTTTTATTGTCAGATGTATAATACACTTGATCTTCTGAATTAATGATGAGCCAAGATGAATGGTGGTACAAGAATATGAGCTTTGTTGTGATCTTGTCTTTTAACTTTGTGGCTTTCCTTTTTTAAGGAAATAATGGTATATCTGGCAATGTATATGAGAACACAACCTTCCCTGTTTTCTGAAATGTTTCGTCTAAGAATTGGATTAATAATTCAAGTTATGGCAACAGAGCTGGCTCAATCTCTTAATTGTTCAGGTAAATACAACTTAACCATTAATGATAATGGTTTCTCTTTTCTGAAATGTGATATTTCTCCTTAGCTGCTGTGTAGCAGGCTGCTTTTTCTGTCTTATATTGCTTATTGTAAAAAAAAAAAAAAAAAAAAAAGGATTACAATTTCCCTTGTAAAGAGCTGGAGACATATTTAGGTGACAGTTTCAGAATAAAAGTAAAGGTTGTTTGAAGATGTTTTACTGGTTGTCTTGTAGAAATCATAAATCTACTGCTAAGAATCACTACAACAGTAAATATTACCATTTGGATTTTACCTGTACTTTGGGCGGCCGCGGTGGTGCAGCGGTTAGCGTTGCCGCCTCACAGCAAGAGGTTCTCCGGTTTGATCCTTAGCTGGGGCGCCTTCTGTGCGGCGTCTGCATGTCCTCCCTGTGGTCGAGTGGGTTTCCTCCAGGGGCTCCGGTTTCCTCCCACATCCCAAAGACATGCTGTAGGTGGATTGGACACTCTAAATTGGCCCTAGGGCATGAGTGCATGCACGTGTGCCTTGGGCACTGGGCTGGCAACTCGACCGTAAAAACTCCAGTGCCAATCATGAGCGGACAGGTGATCCACTGTGGTGAGAAGCCGAAAGAAGAAGGATTTTACCTGTACTTTATTCCTTATGGTCCAGATGTCCCTTTTCCCTCTGAAGGCTTTAAAGCTCATTTTGCATATACAAAGGCATATATACCAGTGTTGTGAGACACTTGTATAAATACAGCATTGACTTTCAGTCTCTTCTGCTTTTCTCCGCATCTTGCTTATGTTTTTGTATTGTACAAGAGAATTTAAATGTGTAACTAGCTCCTAGCTCCTGCATACATGCTTTTATTTTTTGACCAAAAATGTTTTTTAGGAAAAAGTGTATGTATGTGTGTGTGTGTTTTAACACAGTGTAATCATTTCCAGTTTTGAAGTGTAGAAAAATGCGATTTTCTTATGTAAATACTATTGCACTATAGTTATTGTTAGTGTCGTTAATGTGTGTATTGTTGTTTAAAGGGGGGTTACCTATTCCTGTGTTTTACGGTGCAACTAAGATACTATTATGTTTTTAAGAAGGGGCTTCTAATGATTTGTTTGTGCCATTGAAACCCCATAGTGAATCGGGGTGTAAAAGGGAGGGATGCTCTGAGGTTGCACAGGAACAAGTATTTAAGAGAAGTTAGGGAGAGAAGAAACAGAGAGATTCCAGAATAGTTTGGAAGAGTTCTTGAGCAGTGAACAGTGGATGAAGATTGGCGTCAGTTTGGAATAGGACCAAGTCATAAGGATCAGCTACCAGAAGAAGAGTTCTAGTGATCTTTGTGTGACACTATAGTGTGATTCAGTTCCTTTTTTTTCCCCCCAGAACTAAATGTACTGTTGCATTTTTAAAGTGAGATCACTGAAAGTTTTTGTGTCACAGAAACTTAGCATGTGATGTTATCCATGTCATTATTTATCACTGTAGGGTCTTGGATCCGATATCGGAGCCAAGCCAGCAACATTCAAATTGACATATCCAAGGCTCAAGCTCCTCCCTCTCGATAATGCCCTGCTACCCTCTACCTCTCAGGTCTTGTTTGCCGCTGTTCACTAAGGACGCTATCCCCTTGGCTCTTGCATCCAGATAAATGTTTGGTTTCTGCTTTTGGCTTTACCTTAGTGTCGTTTAGTGGGTTTAACTCTTTTTAGGTGATTTGTTAGTTTTTTGTATAGTAATTCCCTCCCCTCCCTTAGTTTTAGTTAATTAGGTAGTTTGTTGCTCGTCGGGAGTTTTTTTGCACCCTTTTTTCTCTTAGCCGTTAGGGCTCGTGTAGTTAGTGTTTTTCTGTATTTGTTTGTGTTTTTGACCCATACTATGTCTAAAAAGCCTTCCATTTTAAAAAGTACTCTTCATGCAGTCAGAAAATGGCCAATTCCTACTCGCATGAGGAGTGCTAATATTGTTTAGGAGCTCCCCACCTGGAGGCTGAATGCAACATTTGTGCAGCATTAAACCCCAGGGCCTTGGTGGAGTGCCGCAATAAACTTCTTCTGAAAGGCATGGCTCCCTCTAAGGCTTCCCCTTCGGCTCTAAAGAGGAAGACCCCTTCCTTGCCTTTGGTGGCTTCTAAGAAACCATGGCTGTCAGATCCTAGATCTCTGGATCTGACCCCAACCCGGACCATTTCAGATCCGAGGTCTTCATATCTCCGAGATCTGCGGAGTCTTTGTGGGATGCGATTGCAACTTCTTCTCTGCTATCAGATCTCTGATAGGTTTGTTGGGTCCAACAGGAGTAGTTCAACAGACATTTTCACCCTCTAACTCCAGGTAGGTTTTCCATTCGGCTCCTAGGCCTCAGAGCTGAACTCTGGAAGACTGGCATACGTCTTTAGGGTCACTGGCTAAGTCCACCCACTCCTCCTCTTCCTCCACATCATCCAGGAGTCTGTTGCCTTCTGACATGGACAGGATGATGAGGAGGCTTCCTCAAAGCCCAAATAGAGCTGAGGCTTTTGGCTTCCTAGCCCATCCAGCCAGGGGGCCTTCGCCTATTCCAGTTAGCCATTCTCCTCTTCCAACCCCAAGAGGTTTGGAACCTTGGGACTCAGACACCCATGGTCAGATCCCAGCGGGGCTGAGTATTCCTCTATTCTCGACCCTGTCAGGGTCCCTGCTGTGCTCTGCTCTGCTCTGCCCTCAGACGAGAGTGAGCCCTTTGCCATTGTGGTTGGTGATTGCTCCATAGGGTGGGATCGGGTCCAGGCTTTTTGGACTGGTTTCTCCCATAGGGGCCTCGGTCCTTCGATAGCTCTGGACTGGTATCATCAGGGGGGTCGTGGTGCTGGTCCGGGGCTCATTCTTCCTGTCTGGGGGACTTCGCCCTCTGAGATTGGGGACAGGATTACTTCCAGCCTTGGCCTTCCGGATGGTAGAGAGGACCTTTTCCAGGACCAGAGTTTCATCTCCCACCCCTCCAGGTCATCCTTGCCTCTCTCTACTTTGGGTGGTGAGGCCTTCCATCCTGTCCAGGGTCAGTACTCCCGTTTGAGCCGTCAGGGTTTTTCCTCCCCTTGAGGGGTCCCTGCTTCTTCTGAGTCCTCCCCGGATCCCCCCATGGAGGAGGTACCTCATAAGAGAAACTGGAAGAGGAGGCCCTTGGACTCCCCTTTGAAGTCCCTCACTGAGGGCACAGACCTTGATGAATGAGTTCCCAGATTTCCACCTGACGATGTCTCCTTTGGGGGCATTCTTGAGATCATGAAGCAGAAGGGAGGATGGTCTCCCCAACTCCCATCTTTGGAGGAGTCCGTGTTTCTGAAGGCTTGTGGGACAAGCCATCTACTTCCTGGGTGTCTCCCCCCCCCCTCCCCCTCCGCAGACAAGTTAGTAGATCTTATTACCAGCAGGGTCTGGAAGGAGCCCAACACTGTGGAGCCAGTTCCCAAATGAGCAGATAAATTCCTCAGCCTCCTGTGGACCGCCTCTTCTGGAGCAAAGGAGTTCCAGTTGATGCCATCGTGGTTGCCACTGGCACTAAATAGGAGATGGCAGAGCTCCACGGTTCATCCCCCGAACATGAAGTAATGGGTGGATAGACCATCGTGGGTGTAGTGCATGTATGCTTTATCTACTTTTGGACTGAGGGCAGTTAATTACTTGGCACACTTTACCCGCCTCCAAAGGGACTTGGTCAAAGAACTCTTCACTTCCATTAGAGCTATTGCTGGTGGAGGACTTCAAAAAGATGTCTCCCAAGCTTTCTACTCCAGTGTCCCTCACCAGTTCCTCGATGAGGCTAATTTTCAATGCTGTAGAAGCTACCTCTCGAGTGGCAGCTATAAGGCGTCATGCTGGGTTACATCTATGTGGGTTTGCGGAACTTTTCAAAGCGTCCTTTACCAATGCCCCCTTTGATGGGTCCCACCCTCTTTGGAGCTTCTGTGAAGGACACTTTGACCCGCATTGAGCAGGAGGAGAAGACTGTCTGCGGTCGGGATCAAGCTTTCTGCTCCTCAGAGGTTCTTCTGCAAGACCCAGCGAGGAACTAGGAAGATGTGGTTCCGGAAGGCACAGTCTCCCTTCCAGGACACTCATGATGACTCCTCTTCCAATGGCAGGGGGAGGAGAGTTTTCAATGACCAACGCTGCCCTAGAGGCAGGAGGGGGTTCCACAAAATCAGGGCTCCAGGGAACCCTTCTCTGAACAGCCCTATCAGCACTCCTGAGTTCTTGCCCGACTGCTCTACCCTGGAGGCAGTAGGGGATTGCATTTCCCTTCACCCCACTAGCCTGGACAAACATTACTTCTGATCAGTGGGTGTTAAATATCGTTTCCAGGGGCTGTTTCATTCCCTTTTCAGAACCCCCTCCCCTACGCAGATATCTCTCCAGTGTTCCACCCAATCCGAGGTTGGCCTTCAAGGAAATTCAGCAACTTCTTCAAAAAAGAGCCATCCAAGAGGTCCCAACGGGACAAAAAGGATCTGGTACTTACTGTTACTTTTTTTTAGTGTCAGAAAAGACAGGGGACCTGAATCCTATTTTGGATCTCAGCAAGCTCAGTCTATCAGTCAAAAAGTCCAGGTTCCGAATGGTCACTGCTCAGTCCATTCTGGCTGTCTTATGTAAGGATGACTGGATGTGATCCGTGGATCTCCAGGATGTCTACTATCACATCAAGATGGACAGGCATTCCAGTAGACATCTTCGCTTCCAGTTAGGAGCCAGTCATTACCAGTTCAGAGCCCTACCCTTCGGTCTTACCACATCTTCCTGGGTGTTTACCAAATGTATGGCAGTGGTAGCACCTCACCTGTGGCTGCAGGGATTTCAGGTCTTTGATGATTAGCTCCTCGCGGCACCTTCGAGGCATTGACTGTCACAAGCAATCCATTATATTCTTCTTTTCAGTCAGCTGGGGACTACTTGTCCCCATTCAACAAGCTGGAGTTTATAGGGGTTCAACTAGACTCTGTCTAACTGTGTTCCTTGCCTAGGCCCTGACCACGATGTTGCTAGTTGTCGGTTTTGTGCTAGATTCAACCAACGCACTATTAAGCGTCTGTTTGATTTTGCTTTACATTACTTTGGCCGAAGGTTTATCTATATAATGCCGTCGGAACAACCGACGACTGGAGTTCATAAAAAGCGCAAGGACAAAGAAATGGACAGGCATCTGAGGTCCAAAACAGATGACGAAGCCTCTTCTAGGCCAGTCGCCGGTTCTCATTGAGGCGCTTTCGCAGCCCCTGACACCCGCTACCTCAGAGCCACAGGCCGCCTCCGACTCCCACGTGGAGACAACTAGGCCTCTGGAAACTCAAGGTATTGGGCCTACGGAAACTATTCCCTCTGATGGGTCTGGAGCTGCTGAGCAGGCATCAGCTTCTGAGGGTGTTTTCAGACCTACACAGCTTACTATCAAGACCACTTCAGCAGCCAAGGCAAAGTCTAAAACACCATTAAAGACAAAGAAACAAGTACAGCATTCTCCAGGACGGTCATCCATGCCAAAGAAACAGATGTTTAAAATGGCCGAGGACCTTATTACTTTGATCAGGGGTTCCCATCCCCCTCCTGATAAAAGGCCTAGGCAAGACACTGACTATGACTCCTCTGACCAGGTTTCTATTTCCTCTGATTCCTCTTCAGAACAGGGATATTCTCTTCTTCCCTATGAGGACACTGACACTGAAGAATCTATCCCTTCAGCCTCTCCTCTTGGGGATTACTCTTTTGGGGAAACCTTGCACACCATGAGGGAGCATTTCCATTTGGAGAGCCAGGATTATTCAGAATCCAAGAAAAGGCTCCGAGACTTTCTTTTACTGCCTCAGCACAGGCCCCTTGCTATTCCCCCTGTACTAGATGATGATGTTGTTGTTTTTTTCTGAATCCAGTTTGTCTCCTGATGCTTTACCCCCTGCACCAGTCAAGCCAGATAGGTACTACAGGGTCCCAGATTCTCATAAATGTCTTTATAAAAACCCTGCTGCTGGCCCAGAAACAGCTTCTCAGGGTCCCAAGGGGGTCAAGGCTTCCACTGCAAAAAACCCTGTTCCCTCTGATAGGGATTCTAGAGCACTGGACAGATGGGAGAAAAATGGTTACACCTCTGCTACTTTAGCTGTAAGGGCTTTAAACTGCCAGTTACACATGCTTAAATATCAACAATACCTAATGTCTTTGCTAAAACAGAAAATGCTTACAAGCTCAGAATGTCCTGAAAATAAGGAAATGCAGGATTTATTGCATGCAGCTGAACAAGTGGGAAAGCATACTTTGCTATGTGGTTTTGATTCATTAGAGGCTTCTTGCAGAGCTGCAGTTACAGGTTCTGTCATTCAAAGGCATGCTTGGTTAAAGAACAAAGTTTACCTGATCATGTTAAAGCAAAATTATTGGATGCTCCATTACAGCATGATACTTTGTTTGGTGTTAAGGCAGAAGAGGTGTTAAAGAAAATGGAGGATAAAGCAAAATCAATGCAGACAGTAAAGGATTTCTTACAGGTTCAGCCACCCAGATTTAGTAGGAACTGGCCTTCAAAAAATTGGTCCTTTCCAGTGTCAGACAGGCCACAAAGAGGCAGATACAGACGCCCAAGAGGCAGATCTCAGCCCCAGGGCTCATATAGACCTAAACAGTGGGGTGCTTCAGCCCCCAAAGGCAGAGAAGACAAATCACAACCTTATAAGAAACAGTCCCAATGACTTTCCTCTATCTATGCCAAGCACTTACCTTTTGACAGCATCCTTAGGAGGAAAACTAGCACTTTTCTCACAAAATTGGCACACGATCACCCAGGACAAATGGGTACTAAATATCTCAGGGTTACAGGTTCTACTTTCACACCCTACCAAGACCAAAAGGTATGCCAGACCTGCCACACAATCAATTGGCAGAGGCACAAAGACAAATTTCTGCTCTCATGGACATGAGGGCTATTCAGAAAGTACCACAGGAAGAGCAGGGCAAGGATTTTACTCTAAGGACAACGCTTGGAGACCAATACTGAACCTGTCTACTTTAAATACTTACCTGGACGTTCCATAATTCAAAATGTTGACACTGCAGCAACTTCTACCCATGCTGGGCAAGAAGGCTTGGCTAGTTGCTTTGGACTTCAAAGAGGCATACCTGCATGTCCCAATCAGACAAACTTGCAGAAGATGCCTCAGATTTATAGCTGGTTCAATGCATTACCAATTCTCTGCACTGCTATTTGGCTTATCTACTGCGCCCAGGGTCTTCACAAAATGTCTGGCACCAGTAATTGCTTTTTGCAGACAAAAAGGAATCCAAATATATCCCTACTTGGACGACTCCCTTATTCAAGCAGAGCAAGGACATTCTTCTAAAGCATCTGGCATTTGTAAAAAGATTACTAATTTGCCTAGGGTACACAGTAAACGAAAATAAATCAAAACTAGTGCCCTCTCAAGAGATAATATTCCTGGGTGCAAGCTTAAATACATCTGCCCAGATGGCTTATCTCACGACAGTCAAGCAAAGGCAACTGACTCATTACTTTCAAATGATGGCAACAAAGACCCAGCTACCTGCAAGAAAAATTCTGCAGGCTTTGGGCTTCATGGCATCCTGCATCATGCTAACTCCATATGCAAAACTGCATATGAGGAAATTACAATGGTATCTAAAAAGTGTTTGGACTCAACATTCCCACAGCCTGGAAACAATAACTCTTATTCCCTGCCTGCAACAGGAGTTTCGATGGTGGGCACTGGCCTGTCACCACAACAAGGGACAGCCTTTCACTACACCCACGGCCAGGCAGACACTAACAACAGATGCATCGGATTATGCCTGGGGGGCACACATGGCAGGAAAATGTATTCAGGGCACATGGCCCGTGGACCAAATGCATCTTCATATCAATCAAAAAGAGATGCTAGCTGTACAGAATGCCCTGACAGCCTTCAAGGATCTACTACATCCAGGACAACTATTGTTAAAGATGGACAATACTACAGTTATGTGGTACATAAACAAGCACGGGGGCACTCATTCCTACCCCTTCTGCAGGCAAGCCATGATTTTGTGGAACACAGCACTGACCTATCAAGTACATCTGCAGGCACAATTCCTGCCAGGAAAGAAACATACTCTGGCAGACGAACTAAGCAGAAACCTCATGGACCCTCATGAGTGGAAACTAGATCCACAGGTCTTCAGCATGATAACAAGGAAATGGGAATGCCCAGACATAGATCTATTTGCCTCCCCCCCCCCAACTGCCAACTACAGAGATTCTGCACAAGGACTTATCACTCACAAGCATGGAAAGTGGATGCTCTATCATTCAGCTGGAAAACCCTAACAGTTTATGCCTTTCCACCACTGCCGCTCCTTCCCAAGGTACTCCTAAAAAGTCAGATAAGAGAACCCAAAAATGATTCTGATTGCCCCAGACTGGCCACGCCAGCACTGGTACCCAATCCTAAAGAGCTTGTCTCAAGGCCCAGCCTGGACTTTACCTCAAATTCCTCATCTTCTGACTCAACAAAACAATCAGATCCTGCACAGCCAACTCAGGACCTTAAATCTGGCTGCATGGCAAATAATATAGCCACTCAGAACACACCTCTCTCTAAAGCTGTTATGGATGCCATTTTGGAAGCGAGGAGGCCCAGCACCAGGAAATCTTATGCAGAAAAATGGAAGAGATTTTGCACTTGGAACCAGGCACAAGGACTTGAACCACTTGTTCCAAATATTTCTCAGATTTTACAATACCTAACTAAGATGCTGGACAAAGGCCTATCCTTCTCATCAATTAAGATCCATACCTCTGCCATTTCAGCTCATTACAGTACAGAACCTCCTATTTTCTCACATCCACTGCTAAAACAGTACCTCAGAGGTGCAAAAAACATAAGACCCCCAAGGAGAGCACCGATACCTGCATGGGACCTCAACTTTGTCTTGGAAAAACTCACACTGCCTCCTTTTGAGCCAGCCAATACAGCTGATATAAAATTTTTATCATGGAAAACTGCTCTGCTCCTAGCAATAACTTCAGCAAGAAGAGTCTCAGAGTTACAGGCATTAATGGCAGTGGAACCTTTTATCATTTTTCATCCGGACAGGGTTTCTCTAAGGACAAACCCAACATTTATGCCAAAGGTAGTATGCGGTGTGGTTCTTAACCAAACCATTCATTTGCCAACATTATCCAAATCCCCAGAGTAAAGGGGAAGGACTTCTGCACTCATTGGACATACACAGGCAGCTACGTCTCTACTTGGACAAAACAAAATCTTTCAGAAAAACTGAGCAACTGTTAGTAGCATATGCTGCAGGATCACAAGGAAAGGCTGTCTCAAAGCAGACTATTTCAAAATGGATAGGACACTGCATTTGTTTCTGCTATGCACAGCATGGCAAGTCAGTGCCTAAGAATATTAGGCCACATTCTACCAGGGCAGCAGCCACTTCAGCAGCCTTTCTCAGAGGAGTACCAATCAAGGAAATTTTGGAGGCTGCAACTTGGAGTTCAGTGCACACTTTTACCAAGCATTATCACTTACCTCTTTACTCTAAATCCAGAGCAGGCTTTGCCACTGCAGTTCTGCAGGGCCTCATAGCCACTTCTAATCCTATTTAGACCCAGCCGCCCTACCTCAGCTTTGGGATTCAACCCAAGTGTAATGACTGCAACAGTGAAACACGATGAACATAGTACAGTTGTGTACCTACCATAAATGTAGATGTTCGAGTGTATTCACTGTTGCAGTCCAGGTTACCCACCCTCCATCCCCCTTTCTTTGCTAGGACGTATCTATACTGCTCTATCCTATACAACTTATGTGGTGTATTTGCTTATAGATGAAGGTATTGTTTTTATTTTACTGTATGTTTTTATAAGGATTATGTTATGCCTACCTTATTGGGGGCACCTGACATCTGGGGCAAGAAAAACTGAAGAAAATGGCGTTGGCTGCATCTTATGTACCCCTGGCACACTGACGTCGGGTAAGAAGTGACAGCAACCGATGCCGGACCAGGACATTGTAATTCAGGCCGACTGCAGGTAGCCTGCCAGCAGGATAACCCAAGTGTAATGACTGCAACAGTGAATACACTCAAACATCTACATTTATGGTAGGTACACAACTGTACTTTTCTTATCAGGGCCTGTGACCAGTCATCAGTCTTCTGCTGGGCAGCTTACATTGGTGGATCTCCATCCTGCTCCCTTAATGGGGCTTCCTGCCTCTTCCCCCTCTCACCCGGCTTCACTGAAGCAGGAGATTTCAGGGAAGAGGAGACACCTTGACTCCCAAAAGGAGTCTCTCACAGACTATACTGACCTTGAGGAAGGGGAAGGAATCCCCTAATTCTCTGAGATCGTCTCATTTGACAATCTCTTGGAGCTTCTTCGCCAACTCGGAGGCCAGACCACTGAAGCCCCATCTCTAGAGGAGTCTGTATTTTTGGAGGCCTTCAGTGTGGGCCCATCCACACCTTGGCTGGTTCCTCATTCTGATACACTTAAAGGCCTAGTGTCATGGAGGGAGTGGAAGGAACCTGAAAAACTCCAGCCTATTCCCAGGAAGCCAGATAAGATTCTTCCCCCCCTCCCCCCAAGGACTGGCTGCACTGGAGTAAGGATCCATCCGTTATTGCAATTGTGATGGCAGCTACCACCAGGAAGGAGATCTTTGAAGTGAGCTTTTCAGTCCATCCTCAAAATAGGGAGTGTTGGGCTTTGGACCATTTAGGGAAATACTTCTATGCCTTGGCTGCATTTGTACTGAGGGCACTTAACTACTTACCATATTTGACTGGACTCAAATGTGACTTGGTGTTTGAAGTGTTGAGGAATGTTAAGACGTGGTACTCTCCAGAGTTTCAAAAGATTCTGGACACTCAGTTGTCTGCCCTGCTATCTATCACTAATTTTTTAATAAGGCTTATTTCTAATGCAGCCTATGGCGCATCCTGAGCAGCTGGCTGTGGCATTGACATACAATGTCACTTTTGGATGCGATTATGCAACTTTGCAGACTGCTTCAAAGTGTCCTTTATTAATGCCCCATTTGATGGCTCTTCCTTGTTCGGACCAAAAATGAAAGATACTCTAGCAAGGGGCGAGCAAGACTGGAGGATGCTGTCCTCCGTAGAAGTGCATTTCGCCAGCTGTCACTATGTCAAATGCCACTTTTTCAGAAAGTTGCAGCAGTCTTCTCAAGATGCTCCTTCAGAGGGTCCTCCTGAGGATGGTGGTGGGGGTGGGTCATAATGGATGCTGCCCACAGGGAAGGAGCGGTCCGCAAAATCAGGGTTTTAGTGGGGCTTTTCCCAGCATACACTTTCAGCAACCTTGAAAGGTTTCCAGACTGTCCTCCTCTGGAGGCAGTCGAAGGTTGCTTGGCTCTTCACCCAAAAGCTTGAGAGGCCGTCACCTCAGATGCGTGGGTGTTAAGTCGTATCCAGAGGCTGCACTATTCCCTTTTTAGACCTTAAGGACATCTCCTGTCATATAAAGATAGGCAGGCACTCAAAGAGGTTTCTCTGCTTCTGGCTAGGGCCATTCGCTACAAGTTCAGAGAGCTGCCATTTGGTCTCACTCACAGATTGGTTCCTTTTGCCAGATACCATAGGAGGGCTGTTCAGTGGGCTCTGGCCCTACAATTGTCTTTCCTAATCCACCTTATGGATTTTCCAATATGGTCGACAAAGGTGTGTCACAACCAAATTTGTGGGTTAAGAATTCATTGGTGGTGACCAACGGGAGAATGATTGTTCTTTCAAGTTACTCTGCTACAGTCACCACAGATGCCTCCCATCTGGGGTGTTGGAGGGGGGAGTATTTTGAAGGGAGGACAGTTCAAGGGTCCTGGTCTTGAGCAAACGTCCACATCAGTGTTCTGGAGATGAAAGTTGTCCTCCTCCTGTTGCAGGCTTTTCAGGATGCCCTTCCCAGAGTTGTGATTGCAATAAAGATAGACAGTATGTCTTTTGTCTGGTAGCTCAACAGAAGGGGGCACATTCTTCTCATCTTTGTCAAGAGGCCATGAGGGTATGGAAGTGGACGATTTCTTCTGGGCAGTTTCTAGTTGGAATGCATATCTCAAGGAAGTACAACATTTTGTTTAACAGTCTCAGAAGAAGTAATCTGCTTTCACGCAAGTGGTCCCTAAATCCGAGAGATGCGGCTCAGATGTTTCAGCGCTGGGTACTCCATGTTGTGACCTATTTTGCAGCCTGTCCAACACCAAGTGCGGCAGTTATTATGCTTATTTACCCATCTGGGACAGTCACCCAGTGATTCTGTGATACTTGCTTGGCTCCAGAGACTTCTGTATGCTTACCTCCCCATCCCTTTGATTGTAAAATTTTTAAATCCTGAGCATCCACAGCTCCTCTGTGCTGGTCCCGCCATTTAGGCTGCTTGTTTTCGCCTCCCGTAATACATCCCGGGTTCTCCCTCCCTGCTTTAAACTACCTCCGGCCATCACCTGAAGACACACTGAATTGGCCAGCTTGCCTGGTACTTAGAAAAATACTACTGAGAAGACCCCCCAACAAGATTGTGTAAATTAATCCATCCCAGGTGTGCCCTCCCTGCTTTAAATGCAAAAGGAATACCTCTGGCCATCACCTAGAGACACCCTGAATTGGCCAGCTTACCTGGTACTTAGAAAATATTGTGTAAATGTATGTTGCTTAACACTAATTAAATGTAGACTTGATGTACTATCTGTAGAGTTAGTCTGCCCTCCCGTGTGCACGGGACCTGCCTTTAATCCCAACAAGTTTTATTTTTTCACAAATGGTTGAGTTAATATCCTTAGACTGGAAATATAGTCTCCCCCCCCCTACTAAACCACCCTCTGTAAAGGCAGCCTTCATTTTCTGGCTGGAAATATGTAGCTCATACCTTCCAACTACAGCCTTTGAACTGCTCTTTGCTGATATGTTTTCTGCCACACTCACCTTATTTAGCCCTCCTCCCTACTGGAACTTTTCTTCCTACCAACTTTCCACCCCTTTAGTCCCTCCTACCTTCTACCCCTCTAGTCCAACCACCTTCCCTCCACCTATCCCCTCCCCCGTAGCTAGTTTCCTCCTGGAGTTTACTTACATCTCCCAAGGACTGTGGTGCCTGTCCTGACCATCCACAGCTCCTCTGTGCTGGTCCTGCGGTTTAGGCTGCTTGCTTTTGCCTCCCAGTAGGTCTTTTCAGCATATCTGTCTATCATTTGCAAGCCTCTAAGAAACTGTTGTACTAAACTCCACATTTTTACTTGCAACTGTGTTTAGGGTTATAGGTGGCCTTGTGCTGATGGCTGTCACTCCAATGCAATGTTTGTAACTGTGTTGTAAGTTTATTGTTGGCCTCGTGCTGATGACTTCATTTATCTGTGACCTATATGTGTTTTTGACCTCTGCAAGCTGCATTTGGGATGAGTGGGGCTCTTTTCTACACTGATTAATGCTGCATTAATTTAGTATGGGTACAAGGAACTTGATTGAATACTGCTGGCTTGTCACGACCAGAAACGTGGTGTAATGATGTCCTGTTAAAAGGACGCCAACCAAAGTGCATCGCTGAATGCCGGATAGCCTCTTAAGGTAGAATAACAATCCCCCTTCAAGCCTTCCACTTAAAATTAGGTTTAATAGCCATTTTTCTTTCCATTTGTAACTATAAGGGCTCCGCACAGCTTCTACACGGTTTTGAGGACCATTTAGCCCTATATTTTATTTTATTTATTTATTTATTTTACATTTGTTGACCGGGAAAGTCCGACTAGGTTCCACAGATCCTGTTTTCAGCGGAGGCCCGGGGAGAAATGCTCCAGAAGCATGTTTTTAGAATGTGGGAGGAAACCGGAGTACCCGGAGGAAACCCACGCAAACGCAGGGAGAACATGCAAACTCCACACAGAAGGCACCCCAGCTGAGAATCGAAACGGAGAACCTCTTGCTGTGAGGTGACAGCGTTAACCACTGCACCACTGCGCCGCCCAGTATATATACTGTACTGTTTGACTGCTTGCTTTGTACTGTGTCATTTGCCCTTTGCTTAGGTTAATTACCAGCTTAGCAGCTGTAAGCTGCTTTTTGGGATGAGTGGGTCTTTCTTTATGTTGTTGCCAGCTGCATTACTTTAGTCTGAGTATACAGGGCTCAACTGTTGCACTTAGCTGGCCTAGTCTGCTCTCCAGATGTCCTGTTAAAAGGATGCCAATGAACGTACATCGTTGAAGGCCTTTATTTCTCTTTTAAGGTGGGTCAGTGATCCTACTAGAGCCTTTAGCTTAATTACTAGCTTAGCAGCTATTTTCTTTTCCGTTTGTCTCTATAAGGGCACCACATGGCTATTATATTGTTCTGAAAACTGTTTTGGAAACTGTTCAGCACAAGTTATTGCACAGCATGAACATATCGTAGTTTACTGTGTTAGTCTGTTGAGCACTATATATTGCACTGTTTAGAGATTTTATAGTATTACTTTATCATTTACCCCTTGCTTTTTGCTGCTTATATTTGGCTCTACTGCTGCATAACCCTCTCCTCTCAAACTGACTAGGGTCACTGATAGCATGCTGAACTGCTGAATGAATGTTTTGTTCTATTTAATAGAGCCTATATTGCCTAACTTGTATTGTTCATAGCATAATGTCTGCTGCTTTCCATTGTTAATCCCCCTAAACCTAATCTTCCTCTTCATACTTGCTCCAGCCTCATGTAACCATAGCCTCTCTCTACTACTGTGCTTTGTTACACCCTCCCTTCTCTAAACATTCCTTACCTGCTACCTTTCCCCTCTACATCTGAAATATTAACTAACTCAGCATTGTCTCCCTCTCCTCTACAATAATCCATCCCGGGTGCCCCCTCCCTGCTTTAAACGCAAAAGGAATACCTCCCGCCATCACTTGAAGACACCCTGAATTGGCCAGCTTGTCTGGTACTTAGAAAAATACTACTGAGAAGACCCCCCCCAACAAGATTGTGTAAATGTATGTTGCTTAACAGTAATTAAATGTAGACTTGATGTACTATCTATAGAGTTAGTCTGCCCTCCCGTGTGCGTGTTCTAGCAGCCTACCACAGACTGTTTGCCCTCTCCGCCTCCTGTTATCACTACCCTAGAATATATTTAAAGCTAAGACTGGTCCAACTATCCCTGCTGTTTACTATCTCCTTCTACCATTAGGTGGTAGCATCTACCAATATAAATCCTACATATTCTTTATAATCTCATCAAGTTTTATTTTTTCACAAACGGTTGAGAGTTAATATCCTTAGACTGTAAATATCTTCTCCCCCCTGCTAAACCACCCTCTGTAAAGGCAGCCTTCATTTTCTGGCTGGAAATATTTAGCTCATACCTTCCAACTATAGCCTGTAAACTGCTCTTTGCTGATACTTTTTCTGCCATACTCACCTCTAGTGTTTTTTCCCGCTCCGTTTGCCCTACGGGCTCACTCCGCTCCCCTCTCCTGCCCCCAATTCCCACCCGCTTCCAGTACTCCTACTTTTATTCCCATCTTACCCCACCCTCTCACCCTAGTTACCGAACACCAGCTCCCCCTCTCATTACTCCTCCCACCTATAGCCATCCTTCTTAAACTCTGTAATCTGTACTCCACCCAATAATTATATTCCCCTCCTCTTTCCTTAAATCTCTAAAATACCTCCATCTCTTTTTAAACCCTTTCTTCTTCATAGCCTTCTCTATTTTCCTAACCACTCATACCACTCTCTTTGCTCCAACATGCTCTCCTCAAGTTATCACACCCTCCAGTCCCACAGCCTCCTCTTTATGTTCCTACTTCCCTTATACTGTGCTACCTCATTTTCCACCTATGCTTGTCCAATACCACCTACAAAGACAACTACCATACGAACCCACCTTCTCCCTCACTCTTACTCCCATTTCCACTCTATCTCCTCTTCTCTCATTCAGCCCAAACCTCTGCAGCTGTTTCACCCTAAACTCTTCTCCTCTAAAGTCCAGACACTGTCACCTGCTCCAATCTAGAGTCTACCAAAATTCATGCCTGGCAGACCAATATGGCTAAAGGATATCTCCTTCAACAACCTAGTCCAAGCTGGTGATATCCATCCTAACCCTGGTCCTACATCCTTTATTAACAGCACTCATCCCTTACCCTTTTCCTCCTATCTCAACACCCTAAAGATTTTTGCAATTAATGCGCAAAGTCTAAACAACAAAGTACACCAATTTCAAGCTTGGTTAAGCCTTAGCCAACCAGATATCTTAGCCATCTCCGAAACCTGGCTCTAGCCCTTTATCTCCACCTCTGAGATTCTGCCCCCAGGATTTCATTGTCTCAGAAATGACTGACTAAATAAAAAAGGTGGAGGCACTGCGTAGTCAACTCCAACCTTCCTACCTTAATTCCCCTCCAAATTCCAATTGCAGAACACTGAACTAACTGCTGGAATTCTAAAACTAAATAAACATAAAAATATCTGCATCATTGCCCTATATTTCTCACCTGGTAACAATATCTCTACACTCGAAAATATTCTCCTATGGGCCTCTACTGAAATTAACTATGAAACTTATATCCTTGGTGATGTGAATATTGACTGGAATAAAATCAATTGCCCCTCTCCCTCCCTATCCATTAACCTCTATAACTTCACACAAATAATCAACTCCATCACTCGACCTAACAAAATAAACCCTCCCGGATCCACTATAGATTGGATCCTAGTCTCAGATCCAAATAAAATAACCAATTCTGGCACAATTCCTGATACCTTTAGCGACCACCTCCCAGCCTTTATGCATCACTCAACTAGTTCCTCCCCACACCAGCATCAATAAATTCAAACTCCTAACTTCAGTAGCTTCAACCCAACTACTTTCTCAAATACTTTCAAACAAATGAACTGGCAAATTCTAAACATCCTTCCTCTTGACAAGGCTATAGAATACTTCAATTCTGTCTTCCTTGATACTTTAAACTCACTAGCCCCACTAAGAAACAAAAGGATAAAAACTAAAACTGCTCCTTGGCTATCCAAAGAGACAAAACAGATTATGCACCACAGAGACAAACTATGGAAGCTTTACCAAAACAATAAACTGGCCAATACCTTGCTCCAATATAAACAGCTCTGCAGCCGTGCAAAATGACTAATTATCAAAGACAAAAAAATCCTACTATATCAATCTTCAGTCCAATAACAATAAAAAACCCCAAAAATTCTGGAACTCAATAAACTCACTCCTCAATCCAGGCTCCAAGAATAATCCCTGTCCTGACCCAAGTACATCTGACCTCAAACTAGGCTCTGAATTTAACTCATTTTTCATAGAAACTATTACTAATCTCACCAAGACATTTCCCAATAATAAGCCAACTGCTCTACACCCTCCCCCTTCTAACTCACCTCATCTGTTTGAACTCAAATCCATCTCCACTAACTTTATAAAAAACTTTTGTCCAAACTTAAACCTTGCTCTAATGCTCCCGACAAGATTCCCTCTTCCTTCCTAAAATGTGTTGCTGATAGCATTGCTCTCCTAATCAGCATCATCATTAACCGATCCATAAAATAATCGTACGTCCCCAAACTCTGGCACTCAGCTTATATTCTTTCTTTTCATAAAGGAGGAAAAAATACCAGCATCTCAAATTTTCGCCCCTTTGCTTTGCTCTCACCAATCTCCAAAATCCTAGAAAAATGCATCCACCTCCAACTTATGCCTTTCCTGACCCAAAACAGTCTTCTCATTCCTACCCAGCATGGCGTCCGTCCAGGCCATGGCACAATAATTGCTCTACTCTCTTTTCTAGAAGCTGTCAATCAAGCCTGAGATTCAAGACACTTAGTTTCTACTGTTTTACTCGGTCTGTCTAAAGCCTTTGATACTGTTTCCCACAAGCACCTTCTCTGTCATCTCTCAAATCTTCATCTCTCACATAATGCTTTATCCTGGTTCTCTATTTATCAGACAGTTCACAGGCAGTCAAATGGAAGAACTCCATCTCATACTTCCTACCTACCCCAACTGCCGTACCACAGGGATCCATCCTTGGGCCAATGCTTTTTAACATCTTCATCAATAACTTTCACACTGCTATTCCTGATGCTAAAAGCATTCAATACACAGACGATTCAACCTTAGTCTGCTCTGCCTCAAACCTCTCTGAATTGCTGACTAAAACCCAAACTGCCTTCTCAACAACTGAAAACTGGATCTGCCAAAACCACCTCTCTCTCAATGCAAATAAATCAAAAATTCTACTATTCTCTCCCACAAAGACCCTGTCATATGATAAAAACAACTCCAAAGTCTGTAGTCAAACCACCTCGCCTATAGAAGTGGTCCCTTCTGCCAAACTACTTGGCATTACTGTAGATGAACACCTCAAGTTTGATATTCATATTCAACAAAATATTAAGAAAACCCACCAAAAGCTAGGTATGCTGTATAGGAATGATCGCTTTCTCTCCAACTCTACCAGGCAAACTCTGGCCTCGACTTACCTTCTTCCTTCCTTATTAATACGGAGCCCCTCTCCTAACCAGCCTGTCCTCCTCTATCACCTCTAGACTAGAAAACTGCTACAACAAAGTCTCTAAATTTGCCTCTAAATCTACAAATACCACCCATCACTGCCTTACCCTACAATCCCTGAACTGGCTTGAACAACCCCCAAGCTACCTAGACTCTCTCTAACTCACTACTGCTTATAGACTTATATTTCATCCAACACAATGTCCCACTCTAACTAACATCCTTCCTCCTTATACACCCAACAGAGATCTCAGATATGAAAATCAGAACTTAATTACTATCCATAAACCTAAACGTCCTGCTGGCCAACTTCTATCTTTCTCACTAGGCATAAAATGGAATTCCCTTCCCTCCACACTAAGAACCATACCAAACTTAGAAAACTTCAAAACCCAAGTATTCAAACACCTGTCCACTAAATGGAAATGTACCTGCCTTCACCCAACCTAATCAAAGGGGGTTCTCTCTTTGGTTCCCAAGCTCTATAACTCTCATAGTTATCTTCCTATGAGCCTGTCTAAGCGCTCAACAATTTCTGTAACTTCTCTCTAAGCTCTCAACAATTTCTGTAACTTCTCTCTAAGCTCTCAACAATTTCTGTAGCTTCCCTCTAAGCTCTCAACAATTCCTACAGTTACCCTCACACAGCCCAACCTTGTAAATATTGTAAACAGCATTCTACTGTTGTGTGTATGCAAAGCGTATTTACATTTTCTTAAAAGGTTTGTATGTAAACTGTTTCCACACCTAACACATATGTTTTCCTCAAATGAAACTGTATGATCCCTACCTTCAAGCTTAATTAATTTAACTATGCATGATACTGAATGCATTTATGAGTAACTATTCTACATAATATTAATTTTAATATTAACTATCAGTTGCATCTAAATTGTATAATGCATCTTGGAGCTTTTCTCCCTGGGCCTCCACTGAAAATGGGTCAATTCGGCCCAGTGGACTTCCCCGTTAATCAAATTGCAAATAAATAAATAAATAAAATGTCTTCAGACAGCAGCCCACTGCATAGCAATTGTGATCCTCATAGCACCTTTGTGGCCTTGTCAGGCGTGGTTCCCTTTCCTTTGGCCTCTTCTGAAGTACCCCCATGGGTACTGGATTCCATTTCTCATCCAGCAGGTCTGTATCTCCCCAATCTTCAATCCCTGAAGTTAAATGCATTGTTTCTCCATTTTCCTTGATGGCCAGAAATCTGAAGCTTTGACAAGCTGTGGTTTACATTTTGTTTTAATCTCAAAACGGCAAACTAAATAAAAAATCTTATAAAACAAACAGGTGGCAAGGCCAATAATAGAGATTTGTTGTGATTTGGACAGAGTCGCTTGGGCTCTATCCTTTTTCTGCTTCTTTAGAAACTATTTTGGATTTTCTTGCGGAGTTATTTTAGTCAGGTTGGAGTTTTTTAACCATTAAGATGCAGTTGGCAAACCTGTAATTTCCACATTGGTAGGAACAATATTCCTCCGGCTTACCTCAAGATTTTTAAGGATTTTCTCAAAGGTACCTTTCTGCTATGTCCCCCAATTTGGGATCCATTCCCTCCCTGGGATTTGACATTTGTTTTGCAGATCCTTGCAGGCCCTCCACATCTCCCTGTGTCCTTCTCCAATTTTTCCAGCAAAGTTGAATACTTGCTGCATTCTTTGGATGTGCATAGGCGATTGTGATTTTATTTGGGCCATACCAAGGCCTTCAGAAAATCCAAACAGCTAGTTGTCTCCTTTTCAAAATGCAGGCTGGGCTCACCTGTGTCTAAAGTGTCTTTCTCCAAGTGGTATTGGACTGCATTTTATTTGCATGTCCTTTGAGAGGTAAGATCCTTCCACACAAACCTAGTGGTCATTCTGCCAGGGCTATGACTACTTCTACAGCTTTCTTTTCTGGAGTGTCAGTGGATGAAGTCTGTACAGCCGTGACTTTGATGGGTCATCACACTTTTATGTTGCATTATAAGCTGGATATTCAGTCAAGATCCAGGGCTTCTTTTGGCTGCACTGTGTTGTGGAATATCCTTCCTTAGTTCCTCCTGAGTTTTTTTTCTGGATGGGAACTCTGTTCCACATTTTGAAGCCAGATCTAGCAGACAACATTGGGTATGAAAGTTATGTACTTAGCATAACAGTAGCTCATTGATGTCTGTCTCCATCTGGTTCCACCTTTCCCCCTGCCTGCCCCCACCTTGACTTTTTATGACAAACTTCCATATCTGAGATGGTGGGAAAGTAGAGACAGTCTTTTTATCCATGGAATCCTGCATCCTCCTTGGTGAAGGAATTTATTGTAGATTAGATAGGTAGCTTACGTGGGACAAACTCGATCTGTGGTAAAGGGTGAGGAGGGGCAATTGTGGATAAGGGAGGGAGTTTGGCTAGTTCGAAGTCTGAAGAAACTGGCCAGTGTCTGATCCGTTAAACTCACAGGTTAAACTGGATAGAAACAGACAACACAGATCCATCATTATTAGTACCTAATTTTCATTTTTTGCAGATCTAC